>NC_133809.1:8258930-8558930 GCF_043250625.1 Sebastes fasciatus | reverse complement strand
TTTTGGATGCAGAAACATGCTGTAATTTTAATTGCTGCGATTATATGGCCTGCGAATTACTGCGCCTGCACCTCGGCTATCATCCAGACAATTTATTTTAACTGTAATATTTAGCCTCGGACTATATGATAATATTGCTTCATTAAAGATGAGTGTAAGGATATATGGGTTGTTGTGATATGTCTTTAAATTGGACCTCTATATTCAGATGATCCTGCTATAACATGTAGGCAGTAGCCGTGAAATCTGCAGCCAGAAGCAGGTAAAATACAGAACCGTGCTGGTGAAAAGCGTGACAAACTGTCACTGATCTGCATGTCAGTGCAGTTAATGTGACTTTACTCTGCTGCTGAGTCTGGCTGCAGTTTGACAGCTTGTTGCTGATGGTGCAACAGCATTAATTTGAGAAAAAAAAACAATAGAATTTATTAAAAAAATACAGTTTTTTATTTTAGAAATCAAACAAGGAACACAGGTTTACAGTCACGGTGGAATAAAACTGATCACAAATATTACACATTATTATGTCTGCCACCAGAAGACGCTGTGTTTCTTTAATTCCTATAAGGAGATATTGGCTCAAACCTGCAGGCGCAGACTTCTTCTGTTAGGAGCTGCTGCTGCTGCTGCAAGACTGACTGTAGAGACCTGCCGGCCAGACCTTTGCTAAACCCAAATCTATCAATAATCATATTTAGTTTATTATAATTTTTTTTACATTAGGTTCAGTTCCGGTGTGATCCTGACATCCTCAGATTGTGTAAGTTAGGTATCAATTTTAATTCTTCACTGCTTATTTTTCTAATGTCGTTAAAGTTAATGTTCATTATTTTGTACCTAAAAAGCAGCAGACAGGATAAACTGGTAGCCGAATAATGATTTATACTTTAAGCTATACTGCTTTACATTGAAATATTGACAAACATGTTAAATGATATGCTATTACTCATTATTAAAATAAGCTTATACGCACATCTTGAAAAAGGGGGAAAAACTTGTGGTAATGGACTAGATTAGCATTCCAATAAATATTAAAATATTATAAATAAATACAAAAAATAAAAAATAATAGTAATAATAGTAATAATATAATAACATATTATAGAGTCATTTACACATTTTTGGTTTAAAAATGTTTAAATTCCTTATTTTGTGGTGAAAAAAGTCACCTAAAATCTTTGCGTAAAAGTGGACTTTGTCTCTGACGCAATGCGCACATGAGCCCCATTTCTTGACTTCAAATCTGGTTGGATGAAGACAAAAATCTTTTCTTGTGCTTCACGCGTAAAATTTTAGAAATGAGATATGATTGAGTTAAACTGTTATGTCTCCTTGAGCATTAAGGAAAGATGCTACTGAGGGCTACCTGGCGTTGTGCTGCAGGAGAGTACTTGAACGCAGTTAACTTCACATGAGAGCCTCTCCTGCTCCAGACTCTATTTTGTTTTCGTTTTTTTTGTTTTTTTATTACTGAGTCTTTTCCACGAGTGTGTGTGCATCTGAATTTAGGTAACACGCTGCTTGCGTCCAATGATATCAAAAGAAAAAAAACGAGAGGGGGGTTAATCATTTACGCAGCCACTTAACACGCGGATGTGTATTTATTTACTTATCAGTATCAGTCAATTTCCCTCCCCTGCAAGTGCACTTTTGCATGTCTGAGTACGATAAGGCATAACACAAACAATCCTGCAATCACTGGAGGCCTCTCATGGCCATTAAAAGTCAGTAGTTCAACTGAGGAGTGGTTCTCCAACTCTCAAGTCCATATAGGCCTCCTTTCATCAAGAGGCCCTCGTAAACATCACTACAGTTAATAAAGTGTATTGTTGGTCAGTGCGGTCCACAAGGTGCAGCGGTGTGTTTATCAGCGACAGCAACAAGTCACCAACTCCAAACGCAGCAGCAGCAGCTGCAGGAGCTGCAGGAGCTGCAGGAGCACCGGGACGAGCATTTATGATCATGCAACAGCGCTTCTGTTATTGTTAGTGGGAGGGGAGCACATGTCTTGTAAGTGAAATTACGCTCTGAGAAAAGGAGGCTAGAGCTGTTTGGTATTGTTGCCTGATGCCCCGCCTCTGATGGTAGCCTTAAACCTGGCACCCAGCTAAAACAAACCAAAGCCAGCACCGAGCTCCCACTCAATCCAATTAAGGCGGACTTGAGTCGCTCTCTCCTACGTGTTCATCTACCAGGATCGACGTTGAGAGACAACAGGAACCAGAGGGGCTTTGGCCAAAAAAAAAAAAAAAAAAAAAGAGAAGGAGAGATTGCCTTGCCTTCTAATTTCTCCCCTCTCCAGCCCCAGAACAATGTCGATGAGCCCTAAGCATACGACTCCTTTTTCTGTTTCCGATATCTTGAGTCCCCTTGAGGAGAGCTATAAGAAAGTAAGTATGGAGAATAACAACTTGGGGGCACCTCTCACTTCGTACCGGCAGCCGCAGGTCTCTCAGGCGGCGATGCAACAGCACCACATGGGCCATAATGGGACTGTGTCTGCGGCTTACCACATGACTGCTGCAGGTGTTTCTCAGCTGTCACACTCGGCCATGGGGGGCTACTGTAACGGCAACCTGGGCAACATGGGCGACCTGCCGTCGTACCAGGACGGCATGAGAGGCAGCGCCGGGACCACCGGCTGGTACGGAGCCAACCCGGACCCACGCTTCTCCACCAGTGAGTATAGACTGCACCTGCACTTTGCTTTGAATTGTGTTGACAATGCTGCAAATGTTTAATGTGCATGCTTAGTGTTTATACTGTACTTTGCTTTGAGTTGTGTTGAGATAATACTGAAAATGTTTAATGTGCATGCATCGTGTTTTATACTGTATTTTAGCGCGTATAGTTTCTGTTACCTGTGCGTAATTACGCGCCATGGGTTGCACTCTCCATGCCCATCTAGTTTATATTTCAAGATTCAAGATTCAAGAGTTTTATTTGCCATTTGCACCTATAATAAGTACATTGGAATTCTGAGCAGTTTACACCGAGTCAGCTTTAAGAAAAGAAAAAAAGGTAGAAAAGGCACAAGGTAATTAAAGTACAAAATAAGTAGCACATTCAACTCAACACAATAAATAAATAAATAATTAAAATATAAAACGCCCTCAGTGTAGTCAATAAATAAACTAAACTACCCTCTGCATAGGAACGATACCCCCAGAATACAAATATACATTATATATATATATATATATATATGCTCCATGACCATGTTAAAAGAACTTGTAACTCTCAAAAATATAAAAAAAAAGAAATAATTAATATATTTCATGCAATTACACAATTATCACCAGCTAGGGTTTAATGTAATTATTAGATAGCATCAATCATGCATTTTATCCACGCTGTGCAACATCTGGAAAAAGTCTAAACCATAAGGAGCATTCGTGCCGAAAATGTCACCATTTAATGTTGAATACTTTATCATATTAATCCATGAATAATCTTGCTGTCAGTCAGGAGATATTGCTGCATTTTTGTGCTCAGAGATTTAGTTGGTACAGTTTGATAATGCAGCCTATGAATGAAATGGACTTTGATACGCATTAGAGAGCACCTGCCTCTTTGGGAAGCATTTTATTTTTATTGTTTACGCAGCTGCTTTTTAAATGCAGACTATGTTGAGTCATGAAAATAAATATCAGGGTTGTAATTGCATGGATGCTACATTATAACCCATCATTTCATCCATTTAAAAAAAAAAAATGCTCTATGAGTTTTTAAGCATAAATACGGAATTATTTTGTGTACTACTTGTTGCAAATAAAATCAGCCATTTTATTGTAAGGCAAGGCAAGGCAGCTTTATTTGTATAGCACATTTCAGCAACAGGGCAATTCAAAGTGCTTTACATAAACATTCAAGAACATTGCGACAAAGTGCAAAAGAACATTAAGACATAATTAAAACTGTTATAAAAACATAAAAACATTAAAGATTAGAAAATAAAAAACAAGCTAAAAATAAAAGCTAGGATAGAAGCCAAAATAGAATATAACACACAAGAGTAAAAGCTCTAGTGCAATATAAGATCATTATCTGGTTTAATAAAAGGAAGCAGCAGCAAACAGTAAAGTTTTAAGCTTTGATTTATAAGAACTCAGAGTTGGAGTTGGTCCTGCTGTTTTCTGGGAGCTTGTTCCAAATATTTGGTGCATAAAAGCTAATTCTGCATGTTTAGTTCTGACTCTGGGGACACTAAGCAGACCTGATCCAGATGACCTGAGAGGTCTGGATGGTTCATAACATAGTAGAAGATCAGAAATGTATTTTGGCCCTAAACCATTTAGTGCTTTGTAAACCAGCAGCAGTATTTTGAAATCAATTCTCTGAGAGACAGGGAGACATTTTATTGTATATTAATTCATATGGGGTTTTTTTCTCCTCCAGTTTCTCGCTTCATGGGCTCATCGTCGGGCATGAACATGGGCAGCATGGGCAGCCTCAGCTCCCTGGCAGACGTGGGTAAAGGCATGGGCTCTCTGTCCAGCACCCCGAGGAGAAAGCGACGGGTGCTGTTCTCCCAGGCGCAGGTCTACGAGCTGGAGCGACGCTTCAAGCAGCAGAAATACTTGTCTGCGCCGGAGAGGGAACACCTGGCGAGTATGATCCACCTCACTCCGACGCAGGTGAAAATCTGGTTTCAGAACCACCGGTATAAGATGAAGAGGCAGGCGAAAGACAAAGTGTCCCAGCAGCAGATGCAGCAGGACAGCGGTTCTTGCCAGCAGCAGCAGCAGCAGCAGCAGTCCCCAAGGAGGGTGGCCGTGCCGGTGCTGGTTAAGGATGGCAAGCCGTGCCAAGGCAGCGGCCACACGCCCACATCCTCCTCCGTGCAGACCCTCCACCAGCAAGGAGGCAACGTCATGATCATGTCCAACAACACGTCCTCCGTGCTCGGGCAGCATCAGCAGAGCCAGCAGGTGGGAAGCACAGGTCACTCTCCAGATTTGGCGCCTCACTCCTCCAGTCCTCCGTCCCTGCAGAGCCAGGTGGCCGGCCTCTCTCACCTCAACTCCGCCGGAGCAGAGTACGGCTCGGCCCTGCAGTGTTCAGCTCTGTTATACGGCAGGACGTGGTGACAAGAGGCGCTCATTTAAAAAAAAAAACAACTTAAAGAGAAAAAAAAACACTTTTTTTTTTTTTTTTTCAAGACTCGACAAGTTTTACTGTAAAATGTTGCATCAGAACAAGAACCAGCTCTTCTTGAATTTTCAACCTTTTTGGAATGAAGTGTGACTAATATGGAAGAAAGGAGGGGAAAAAAAGACTTTTTTTTCTTTCATTCAAGACAAGTTTTACTGTAAAATGTGCATCTGAACAAGAAACCAAACCGGTGCAGCTCTTCTTGAATTTTCACCTTTTTGGAGAAGGAAGTGTGACTAATATGGAAGAAAGGAGGAGAAAAAAAAAACACTTTTCACCAGAAAACTGCGGAAATCTTGGGATTTATTTATGTAAATTATATTGAAACAAAAAGAAGAATCAGCAGTCATATAGGCCGCAGTAGTTTTGTGAAACTGCTGTATATGGGTGCTGTTAAATCCCCCTCCACCTCCTCACAAACACACACTGATTTATAATAGAATTTAATGTAAGCCTAAGTAGATCTAGCTTGTATATTTCTGTAAAAGGTTTGAATTTTAGCTATCTGTTGTACAAAGTTTTTGACGCTATTTGCCGGTTTGTTGTCGTTTCATTGGTATTTGTATACGTTTTATTTCTTTGTAACTTATATAGATATTTGACTTACTACAAAAACAGTCCTATTAATAAATTATGGAAAAACAAGACAGCTATTGTGTGAAATATGTCAACATATGCGGAATTGGGGGGGAAATCATTACAGTAAATATGTATTATTATTAAAATAAATTATTATTATTAGGTCTATTATTACGATTATTTCCAACACCAAGTATCCTGACCCATGCAGCACTCTCAATTTTTTTCTTCATATTCTTGTTATTATTTGCTCGTTTTCTATTATGGGTGTTTTTATTTTATTTTATAAGGAATCTTTATTGATTCTTGGGCTTATTGTGTCGCCATATAAGGTTCATTTTTGGCAAACTGTCAGGACTAAATACTATATCAACACTCAGGCTCTTATTCTGACATGCTAATTAAATACAGGAGCTTATTTTCTGTTTTATTCTTAGTCTTTATTCTTTAGTCTTATCGCTGCAGGCTGTAGCTCTGCACCAGCATGCTGCCCTGCAGAGTAAACGGAGCCTTTAGGAGCGCTTTTTCTTTTCTTTTCTCTCTCCGTGTGTTTGACTGTGTGAGTCAGAAAGGTGAGGTCTGGTCTGGTCTGGTCTGTCTGTCGGCTCCCAACATCAAACACAAGCGCAGCTCAAAGAACAGCTTATCGATGAGATCTCTGACCAAACAGCGCGCGCTATTCTTCTGCAATAACCCAACGAGGCCGCGCGCAGCTATCAGCTGCTTTATCAATAATCAATCAGGTAAAACAGAGAAAAGAAAAGGCTTGTTTGTGCGCCGAGGTGTCAATAACAAAACCAGCACAAACATTTCCTTTAAACATTATAGACTGTATTTTAGATACTTGTTTTTTTTAACGGCCGCAATAATGAACACACACATTATTATTATTATTATTTTTTAAATTGTAGGCTCTGTAAATAAAAAGCTATTATAATCATTAGGGACTATTCTCCCGCCACCTAATAGAGCTATATAGGTATTAACAGTAAACAGTGTGGTTGCTAAGCGACGGAGGTAACGACTGGTGATTTTAAGTTGTTTTGTCACACAGCTATAATTTAACAAAAGGATGCAATCCAACTTGAATTTATATATATTTACTAATCTATTTTAAAATTTTACTTTTTGTCTTAATGTCCAAAAGAAAAAGCTTAAATAGTTTCATTTAACGACGCACATTTTTAAAGATTCCTGGATGGTTATTTTTTTGATAAATTATATCACATAAATCACATTGTGAACGCGTATAGCTATCCGTAGGTGATGTGCCCTTTTCTTGCCCTGCATCTTCTTTATTTCATATTTCACCAATTGCTTTTTTTGGAGTTAGTAATTCATGTTAAAAATGGGAACAGAAACATCCTTTAATCAGCTGACCCATAGTCTAACTATTCAACTGTTTGGTCTGTTAATGTCCAAATAACACGTCGCAATATGCCTACAAATAGGCTAATAGAAGGTGTAGGCTGCCGTCGATAATCGATCAAATGCAGCTGCATTATAACCCTGCAGGCCTGTTCGCACCTGACTCCTGTTTTCCCTTCTAATACCTGCCTTTTACATGACATTGTTATATTTTTTATTGCTCATTATCCCGTCTGTTTTCTGACATTTTCACCCATAACTATAAGATATTATGTTGTAAATTTATATATGACCTTATCCTTATTTTGTTGTTAATACAACCTTTGAATTCCTCTTTTGAATAACTCTTTTAGAGGTTTGGTGTTGACTCAGCAGCACATGTTGGCTCATTATATTGAAGCCTGTAAGCATGTGAATTTATTCTTATTGGAGTGAAATACCTCTGGCGACACAAATTTTTATTATAAACAAAAAAAAGTATGTTTTGCACAAATATTATTAAGAAAAATGTGATTTCCCACCAAAATAGGAAACTTCTCTTCGCCTGTTCGCACCTGACTCCTGTTTTCTCTTCTAATACCTGACTTTTACATGGGATCACTGATTTTTTAAATATTTTGTATTGCTCATTATCCCGTCTGGCATTTTCATCCATAACTATAAGATATTATGTTGTAATTGTATATATGACCTACTAAGCTGGTTATCCTTATTTTGGTATTAATACAACCTTTGAATTCCTCTTTTGAAGAACTCTTTTAGAGGTTTGGTGTTGACTCAGCAGCACATGTTGGCTCATTATATTGAAGCCTGTAAGCATGTGAATTTATTCTTATTGGAGTGAAATACCTCTGGCGACACTAATTTTTTATTTTAGGACAAAAGAAAGTATGTTTTGCACAAATATTATGTGATTTCACACCAAAATAGGAAACTTCTCTCTAATCTGCGTGTATCACTTTAAGGCTGCAGCAGTTTTAGGGCCACCAGGAAATCTCCCCCCCCCCCAAAAAAAAACCCTATTGGAGACTTTTAAGTGAAATCTTTCCAGCATCAGAAACTATCTTCTATTAGGTATTTTGCAGAGCTGGTTTTGTTCTGGATAGAAGTGAGAACTTTGGGATTACATTACCATGTCTTTGGCTCGGTGTGTGGTCTTTGTGTGCAGCTTGTAGCTGTTGAGAATGACTTGTTGGAAGCGTGTGTGCTCTCATCGCTCTCTTTTGTAGAAACCCACAGAGCAACTCCCCAAGTCCTCCTGGCTTTATGGTGGGCTGGTCTCCATCAACCCCAAGCAATTAGTGCCTAATCTCAAGGTAATCATATTTGAGTTAGTGACTAGCTGTTGAATTTTATTCGCCTGTTTATAAGCTTCAGTTTCACTTTCTGGGTGCATGTGTAGCATCCACAAATCCTGTTTTCGTGCATCATGTTAAGACTGAATTTATTATGAGGATAATCAAACATGTGTGCGTCTTAAAAGTGAGGCTGCAATAAATTGCGTTGACAATTGAAAGCAAAGCACATTATATCGTTTTAAAGAATTAAATTAGATTTTTTCATTTGACGAATTTTGCAAACTGCACTCTCAAAAATATTAGTTTGAACAAATGACCACAATTAAGTCGTGTTTTCATTTTCAAAATTGTTTTTTTTCTTAACGAAAATGATGAATTGTAGTTTTGTTTCCAGTTCGTTTTCACTTTTTTCATTCTAAAATTGGGTGTCAATATCGATAGTGCAGTTTGGAGGAGTCAGTGTATAAATCAAGTAGGTTAAATGACCCATTCTCAAGATAATGCATATTTTAAATTATTTAATCACTCGAGGATGGATGTTTTTTCAGTGTTACGTTTGTGTGCAGAACCAATAATTGAGTCACATATCTCAAACTTAAATGTGTAAGAATGAATAAAACTTTAATGATAGACTTGGGGAAGAGAATATATCCATAATCAAAGTAAAATATTAAGAATGATACAAGAAATACACAAAAATAATACAAGAAATGCACAACGATGTTGATTTCGTTGATTGATTTGAAGTAAATGTGCCATTTAAAATGTTTCTTTCATATATTCCTATTAATGATAATATGACGATATCACGCAGACGTGTGGCATTAACACTGCATTGTTAAGTAGAAGCCCTTATAAACCTTAAACAAAAAAGAAAATAATAAAAAAAAAAAGAAAACTTTTGGCAGTGAATTTTAGAGTGTCTTTTTACCGTTTTAAATCATGTATATTCTTTTGTTATTTTTTGCTGTTAAAGATGTAAGAGGGGACTAAGGTGCTGTCCACGGTGCTGAAATAGATGTAAAATCAGCGCAAAGTCTAGCAATGTAAACTAAAATATATACTTATAATGTGTTAGTCTGATAATAATTTTACTTGAGTTTACCTAAGAAAAATCTAACACTTTTTTTAATCATAACCAGAAACTTTACAGAACAAATTTTCCAAGGCAGTCTCATAATAACATTGTTTAGGGAATATACAAATCATATTTTTTCCTCTTTAGTTTTAGTTTAGTTATTTTTATTTTAGATTATTAGCACAAAGGAAGTGATAAAAAAAAGTATATATCAACAAACAGCATAAGAAACCCCAAAGGGCTGATAGTAAAACCTCCCCTCTAGGTTTTACAATTTATCATATTACAATAGATATTTGTAACTTTAACATAATGACATATAAAAAGAAGACAAAATAAAAAACAAGTTAGTAGTAATAGTAATAATAATAATTAATCAAACGAACATAAACACATAACATATAAACACACATACTGAGCACATTATGGCATATAAATATTAAACTTAAATACTGACAAAGATGGATAGGTTTTGATAGACAGGAGAAAGAAGTGATGCTCCTCTGTATTTTATGGCATATTGACCAAAAATCAAAAGACCAAGAATCTTAAAGCACAGCCTCTCTCGTTGCTCTTTCTTAAGTTCCTAAACATTTCACTGCAGCAGGCCAAAAGCATTCATGTGCATCACAAATAGGACAATTACTCAGCAACTGCAATCACCCCCTTTGGTAAACGTTATTGTCAGCTAGCAGCAAAAATCTTTAATTGTCCTACGTTTATCTGGTTCTTCAAGCCATTGTTAAAAGAGCGCAAACGAGGGTCATTTGTGAGCTGAAATACTTTGCATGCAAAGCAGAGCACAAGATGCTGTAATACTTGACCTTTCAGCATAATTGTTGCAGGCATGAAATGCAGCATTCAGAGCTCGCTGAGTGGAGTCCTTTCTCCCTCCCTCCCTCCCTCTGATGAACAAAGCACATTTTATACATCTTCGGTGTTCATTTGGCTTTGTTTCTTTCCAAGAAAATGTCTCTGGGACTGGCTGCAATTTATCTTCATTTCAATAATACTGCCGGGGCGAGAAAAAGGCTTAAATCACAAGATTTCTCAATTCAACCCTTAACAATGGACTTCATGCTTAGCCCCCCAGAAAACTTGTAAATAGATGTGTTTATCAGTTTGACATGACAGGTCCTTCACTAACTGATTACTGGACAGCAGGATTTCAACGTCTTGCTCAGGGACACCTCAGGAAGACTGAGACTGCTGCAGGTGTTGAACCTGCATCTTTAAGACTGGATGTTGAGCGGCTTCTTTGGTCAAAATTCACAGTGATGTTTAAAAAATAGAGAAAAAATCTCCCCCAAAACTTAAATTCTATATAGTACCTTCAGACCTGCAATGACTATGATTTATCTACCTGCTTATTCATTTGTGACCTGCGCTTTAGAATCACTAAATGTTGCAGGAAACAAACCCGTACACAAAAAAACAAAGTTTCAAATAAATAAATAAACATACATGCAGAATAAACCAAATTCTAAGAGACATATACGGTTTACTTATTTTGCCACATACTTGTTGTCTGTTACTGATCCTCTTTTTCATGTGGAACAAAATTGGTGAAAACTCATGAAAAACAGAATAATTTATGGACAATATATAACATAACCAAAATCAAGTATTGAAGCAAATGCCGGGACATTCTAGCCCTTATGTAACTATCAGGTATAAACTCTTCCTTGACGGTGGTTAATCTTCTTCTTCATTACTTAATTTTATGTGCACAATTAGCTAGCACACATGATAACGGTTCCTAACTTTTGTACGTTCTCCTGATGATTTTAAAGTAAACCTGAAAGCCTGAAATGGCAAAAATGCCTCTGTCATTCTTTTCAGCAACTTTACTCTGATTTTGGTGTACTAGTATTTCTCATTTCAAAGTAACAGAACTATGTTTTCTAAACCCTTCTGGTCACTCAACTAACAAACCACCTTGTTCCATCATGCGTTTGACCAGATGGTATAATTTAAAAATCAGGTGTTAAGGAGAGCATCATCTGCATAGAATTTGAAATCACAGTGAAACAGAGGTAGTTAGAGCGTCTTAAACTGTATTTATGTGACGTATTTTTGAGGGAAACAGAACATGTGGACGGGATTTGGGTTAGAGATGGATTTAAATCAAGTCCTCAATATGTGATCGCTTAAACGAGGGTGTGGCTTAGCGATTACAGCGCTATACACCACATTCTTTGGAAATGTAAGCAAAGTTTTCACCAGATGAAATCCAAACCCACACCTCCTAAGATATTGCTCTGCTAACTACCCACTAGCTAATGGTAATATGCGGTTTTGTTTTATGGTTAACTAGTTGCTCCAAATCATATTTAATGGATACATTTATGTAACTGCCCCAAAATTCAAGCTGAATCATCAAAAATATTTTCCGTTTTACAGGAAGAGAAAAGAGAAAGATTTTATGTCAATAAATATTTTTTCACACATTTATGTAACAAAAGATAAATGAATGATCAACACGGCAAATGTGGTGCTTACAAATGGCCTTTTGTAAAAGCCTTCAAAGCTGATATTTATGATATTAAATTAAAAAGCAAACCCAAGAGTAAAGATGGAACAACACCTACATAGCCATGGGGATGTATCTAAATTAGAAAAATAACTAATCCAAGAACTGATCCGTGTGGCACCTCATGTTTGCTGAAGAGGACCATAAGCCGCTACGAGTGACAAAGACGGTTTACTGAAAAACATTCAGATTTAGACTCGTAACAGAGTCAGAAACTCTTGGTGCCTCAAAAACAAGTCGTTAATAAAAACACGTTTTTGAACTGTAAACTGGTCTTTTTGTGTTTTGATAAAAAAAAAACAAAAAAAAAACACGGTGGTCATATTGTCAGCGTTTGTGCACAGTTTTGTTTGTGCCATCTTTATTCCAGTCCCGTTCAGCCATCCTTCATCATTATGATGTGGAAACGTGATTAGGGTGGAGCTATGTTCAAGACTAGTTTCGATGGCGCCAAATCCTACAAGCTGCACCTTTAATTAATGTCTGTATTGAACTTTGTTTTATGACATACATCAGGCACAAGCAGCATACAAATCATGGGTTTAACTACAAGACAGACAGGGTACTCTACTGCATCTTCATAGACCCTGTTTACCAGATTTTACTCTAATGAAGATTAATGATGCGTTAAGTTACCTGGATGTCCCAGTACTCCCTCAAAATTACATGAATTGAGGAAAGAACTGTTCTTACTTTCCTCAGCAAAGTTATCCGGATAACTTGGTAATCAGCAATATTTCAAATCTAATAAGTAAAGTTAATTATACATGTACAAAAACACAGGGTGTGACATATTGGTTTAGTCCAAATACCAAAAGCCAATAATCTTTCTTGGAAAATTATGTTTTTCCTCAAAAAAATCTCCTTACAAGCAGATAAAAAACATATTTTGCCCAAACCACCTAGTATCACCGATGCTACATTAGTTTCTTTATCCTTCAAAAAAATTTCCTATTCCGTTAGCAAGCCTGCTTTCATGCATCTAAGATAAGATGAGATAATCCTTTATTAGTCCCACAGCGGGGAAATTTTGCAATTTCGTCTATCAACCTTTTTCCAGTGCAACCTATGAACACGGCAGGGCTTCCACCTCATGTCGACCATAATGGGTTAAATGGGTGCAAACTGTTGTATCCCTGCAAAAAACAGTCTTCTTCATCTGTTATAAAAGCTAATTTTTTAACCCCAAACACAAGCATAAGCCCAACTTGAGTGTATATAGCGTGGATACAGTTTTGTAAAAGTGGAATAACTACAGGCTACATTAAATTTGTTATAAGTGACTATATGGAAGGTCCTCGCAAGGATAGAAATTCAAGAAAACGTGTGTGTTTGTGTGCTGGTGTCTGTGTGTGTGTGAGTGCTCCCGTTAAACATGCCAATTAAAGGCGACCAGACTAAAGCTGAGTTGTCATGTCTGTGTACAGTACCAGCAGGAGTCCTTTAGAAACCAACGAGCCATCACTAACCCCGTTAACACTAAACCCTCCAGACCGACCCAGGTCCCGCTGCTCGCTCTATAGGCCGGCAGCAATAACTTCTCCATTTAATGAAGGTCTGAATAGTCCAAGGCTATCCCTTTCAAATGGAAAGAACCTAAAGTGAATTTAAATTGATCTGCATGCCATAAACATGAGGGCACTTAAGATATACACATTATATAATAACTTTTTTTTTTTTTTTAGAGAGAGAGAGAAAGGCCTAGAAAAGTTTAACATTAAAAGTATTTGAAGAGCAGAGGTGGAACATAATAAGTACATATACTTCTACTTCATTTCATTTCAGAGGGAATATTGTACTTTTTACACCACAACATGCAATGGAGAGCTGTAGTTATCTTTACAAATTAAGATTATACACACAAAACATCTTATTACATATTTTGTATTATCACAGATTAAACTACCCAACATGAAGTAGTTAAAATGAGGTCCACCTTGACCGACCACAACATTAAAGTACCTCTTACATATCCAATTGTAATCATTCTGCATGATGAAGTACTATTTATAGTGTGGTATTGTTACTTTTACTTAAGTAAAGGAGGATATCTTCCTTCTTGGTAACCTGAATATCCTAAAAATTGTCCATTACGTAAGTTGATTTCTATGGCGGACGTTTGCGAGTTAATTCTTCAACCTGCACTGATCATATTTTCTCTAACATACATGAGCGGTGACCATAATTTGATTGCTTTAACAAGAAATGCTAAAATGGTTCAGTCTGTAATTAAGATTTGTTTACCGCAGGACATATAAAATATTTAAAGGTACTCCATACGATATCCAGAGCATTAATATAGCGTCAAACAACTATTTGCTCTGTAAAGATACAGAGGAGTAATGTCTACCTGAGCAGAGAATGAAGTGTGTGTGTTGTAATCTGAGTTTCTCATGCTTTGTTTGCATAGCTGGGCCAGCTGAGCGTGCTGTCAGTGCATGTGAGCGTGCCCCACTGGCTCGCTCATGACCGCCGCCAAAATTTACTCTTTTTGATTTGTGTACATAGACACAAATTTCCCTTTTTTTCGTGACACTCACGCTCCGGTCTACTACTTAGTTAGGTTTAGGAATAGATCGACTTGGTTAGGTTTAGGCAACGAAAATACTTAGGTTTACGAAGAGTTTGCGGTTTGGGTTAAAGTAACACCGCAAGTGGCGTAACTTAAGTACGGAAGTTACGAGAGAAAAACTACTTAGTTAAATTTAGGAAAAGCTCATGGTCCGGGTTAGAATAACTCCAGAAGTGCTGTAATTTAAGTACGGTGACCAATAAGTCAACTTTGACTTGTGGTTTCACACGGGACACAAACAGCGGTCTCCGGATTTTGTGTTGACCATCACAAAAATTTTTTAAATTCGTGTCGATGTACACAAATAAATACATTACATTTCCTGACTATTTCACGAACTGCTGTGCGACTGGGCTGTCACTGCTCTCATATGGTGGTTACAGCTGATAATGCCATCCCGACCAACAACTCTGTTGCAAAGGCATAGCGCCCACCCTCCGATTCCCCCCCCCCCCAGATTAATACGGTTAGCTCTGTCAGCACTGTTGGCACTGTTTTCACTGTTAGTGCTGTTAGCACCGTTAGCTACGAGCCGCCGCCATGTTGAGAGCTGTGCCGAGACAATAGAAATGCTTCCAATCTCACATTTAGCACCTTTAATGGTGACTCATTTGTAAATGATGTTAAAGATTTACAGCTGTATGGTGTATGTCAGGACATAAATGGCGTAGCTAATCCAAATATATGATAAAGAATGATTAAGAGAATAAAATAAAAAAGTGAACCCTGGAAAGTCACTAACGTCAATACAAATTTTCAGTTATATAAGTCTAGTTTTTATGTTTATTTGTTGGAGTCAATGAGCAAAATAGTTTACATAATTAAAATTAAATAATAATAAATTATTTTTGGTTTGAGGTATTGCTAAAATAAGTAAATACTACAACTTTGCACATGTTCCCAGTAAAGTGTGGAAACTTGAGCAAACCATCCTGAATGGTTCACCAGTCAGTCCATTCTTCAGTGTGACTGAATAGAGGGGTATGTCTCTGTGCAGACTAAAAAAAAATTCCTTGAATGTTGCTACACAATAAGCAATCAAGATCCCAAAGGCTAGACATTTGACAGCTTAATGAGTTCAGGCTGCAATCACTTTAAGAAAAGGCCAGGCCCATTTTAACCCGAGCAACACATATATGAGCCGAGCTGAGAAAGGGCACATTTAACTCACAGTAAAGGCGCAAATAACTACAGGTTAATAAAAACACAGGGTGGAGGTGGATGTAAATAGGTCCTGTGTATTAGGACCTGTTGAGACTTCCATGTTTTGTTCAGCAACCAGGAGGAGGGGTGATATTTGCCCCCGTAATGAAATATGTCATTACGAGGAATTCATGTGACACAAAAGGGGCGACAGTCAAAAATTGCCCCACTGCTGTTCAGTA
Organism: Sebastes fasciatus; assembly: GCF_043250625.1. Lineage (NCBI taxonomy): Eukaryota > Metazoa > Chordata > Actinopteri > Perciformes > Sebastidae > Sebastes > Sebastes fasciatus. The sequence goes on along the minus strand of NC_133809.1, from coordinate 8,542,963 downwards.
ATTACATAGTTTGCCCTGGCAGCGCTTTCACGCAGGTGGCTGGTCCATCATGCAAATGGCTTGGCTGTGCCGACGTAATTAGCCACTGTGAGCCGTTTAAATTAACAATTAGCTAACATGCAATTCTGTTCACAACGCGGTAGTTCTCTTTTTAGGCCAATTGTCACTGTATGTTATTCCGGTTGCTGAATTGCTCAGTAGGATATGTGATTTCTTAGGCCTACTTGGTCAATTTACAGGAACGGAAATAGACCGAATAAAGGTTTATATCCTAATCCCCAAAGAGCAGCTATATGTGCTGCATTGAGGCACATTTATGTTAAACACTTGCCATTAAAAAGCCTATAACGGGCTTCTCAGAGAGGCTGACAGGCAGCTCAATAAAGGGGTGTCAGGTGTTGATAGTAAAATGACAGTTTAACAGAAAACAGCAGCGTTAAGTGAGAGTGAATCGGCCACAGAGGCCACATGCTGCGTCTCGGCCAGCCCAAAAGGTTCTGCTTTTCTAACCTCTCCACTGATCCCCTTGCAGCCGGCGTCCTAAACACTATTGCCTTACTGCAGGCCAATCACGGCCCACCCACTCTCTCATTATTCTTGCTGCCCTCCGACATGACACGGGAACAAAGTAGACATTAAGCAACATTAAACCCAGGGGATGGGAGTAGTCAGGAACCCGTTATCTCTTAATGAAGGAAAACACATGCGGAGCGATACACATAGCGGGTAATCAATAGAGAAGCCGGACAAAGGGAATCGGAGCGGCCCAAAAAAAAGGGAAATGCAAATCAATTAGAATCGTTGTTTGCTTTGAAACCGTTGAGTCTATTTCCATTAATTACATGTTCATTAAAAGTAATTCGTCTAGGCTACACAGCAACAACAGTTGTCTCCCCCCTGGTCCTTTTTTAAGGAATGATGGACAAGACACTGGCTGGTGTCCAAGTCCCTTTTTTAAGCATTTAATCTCAGTCTGGCACTTTTTTGGAGCAAAATGAGTTTGTGGTAAGCAGCTCATCTGTTAAACCGTCTCTCAAAATAGCCTGAAAGTCATGTTTGAGTCCATTTAAACAGCGTAGAAACATATCAACATTATCATTATAAAGCATTTTATTTATGTAACACTTACATTTACGCTAGGGCTGTCAAAGTTAACGCGATAACAATGCATTAACGTTTTAAAGCCACAAATATCTTTAATGCGTTAACACAACTTGCAGTTTTTAGGCTGTGTCAGTTTTAAAGCTAGAGTAAAGATACTGGCATCGTATGAAACTAGAAAAAACTAATAAATCCACTGGTACCAACCATGTCATGCTAGCTTGTTGCGAAGGAGGCTAAATAATACTCCAAACGTACGCTAAATTTTGGCGAGGAAAAACTGGCATGGCCATTTTCAAAGGGGTCCCTTGACCTCTGACCTACAGGTAACTTGTTGAATATTATTTTTTACCATTAGTAGCATTATGGAGCAATGTTTTATGAGCAGGTGACGCAAAATCCTGCCAATAATTTCACACTATTCCACTAAACTACAGGTGGCTGTAATGCGCCAGGAAATGCAGCAAGTCGTCAGCAAAGGCAGGGAAGAAGAAAAGTGCTAGCAAGTAAACATGGATGCAATGGTTTCAAATAAAAAAAACAACTAAAAAGTGTTTTATAAGGAAGGAAATGCATTCAACACATTGTGTGTATCCGCTCGAAGATACATAAAATGCATTTTTGTGAGTAACACTGAATATAAACATAACTATTGTTTGTTTTAGGGCTGTCAAAGTTAAAACGATAATAATGCGTTAACACAAATTCTTTTTAACGCCACTAATTTCTTTAACCCATTAACGCAACTTGCGATTTTTAGGTTGTAACGGGCTCAATTTTTTAGGCGAGAAAACTAGAAAACCTAAGGAATCCATTGGTAACAACCATGTCATACTAGCTTGTCGTGAAGGAGGCCAAAAATGCTCCAAACATACGCTACATTTTGGTGAGAAAAAACTGGCATGGCCATTTTCAAAGGGTTCCCTTGACCTCTGACCTCAAGATATGTGAATGAAAATGGGTTCTATGGGTACTCACGAGTCTCCCCTTTACAGACATGCCCACTTTCTGATAATCACATGCAGTTTGAGGCAAGTCATAGTCAAGTCAGCACACTGATACACTGACAGCTGTTGTTGCCTGTTGGGCTGCAGTTTGCCATGTTATGATTTGAGCATATTTTTTATGCTAAATGCAGTACCTGTGAGGGTTTCTGGACAATATCTGTCATTGTTTTGTGTTGGTAATTGATTTCCAATAATAAATATATACATACATTTGCATAAAGCAGCATATTTGCCCACTCCCTTGTTGATAAAAGTATTAGATACTTGACGAATCTCCCTTTAAAGTACATTTTGAACAGATAAAGTCGCGATTAAATATTTGATTCGATTGACAGCCCTAATTTACACATTAGTTTTAGACTGCCTACTTGCTTGTATAAAAAAAGCCTGCACTCTGTTGTTAAACCGAGTGTTGTGTTAAAATGTCATGTTCCACCATCGTGATCAGTATGCTATCTTATCTCCTTTTTACACAATCAGGGTTGCTTTTACCAAAGGCCCACAACCTCTTGTTGGTTGCTATAGCATTTTCAAGCACCATTCTGCTAAATCCCAACCCCCACATAGACCTGCTCTGCACACTTGTAATAAATTATCCTCAAGTGAAACGACTAAAAACGAGCTGGACCAAAGCTGGACAGGGCCACTTTACTGAATCACACCTCATAAACATTTTCATTTTTTGTGTGACTTGACCCCCAAAGCTTTTATACAGTCAATGCATGCGTCTGGGTCTTTCAGCACATGTCCTCTAAACCTTGCCATCTATGAGCCTACTGTTATTGCAGCTCTTATCTGCCCGCTAATGACTGATGTTATGCAATCCCATTTTGAAACAGCAGTAGACAAAATCTGTAGGCGGCTGGATGCATCTCACGCAGAGCGTCCTCCTTATCCTACAGCCTGAAGTGCAAACATATGCGTCTGGAACGCCGGTGAGAAGAGCGCTGATTTGTTGATTAATTAAACATTGCTCCCCCAAAAATGCCCCCTAAAAGCACACGTTCACAATGCCGTAGCACCAAGTTTAGTGGTGAACGAGTGGAAATTTGAATCAGCCTCTTTATTCTATGAGCCCCATCTTTGCCAAATTGAATGCAGATTGAAAATAATTTTTCAGCTCTTGACTTCAGCTATTCACGGCTCCCTGAATTGGTTTTGCTACTGTCACATTGCCACACAAATGTAAATAAAGGCATTTAAGCCTTGAGAAAATCCTTCAAATGATTGCTGGCTGGATGGCTGTCAGTTTACTGTCTAATGTGCATAGAGAGATCAAAGATCACACAGTGTCAAGTTATTTTAAATAGATTATTATATTTAATTAATCATGAAATTAATTCTCTGGATAGTATTTTTTTAAATTGTCATTATTTATTATTTAGATTGGTAACATGTCTTTTGAGCATAATAAATAACATTGGCCAAGGATTAATACCTTAACATTTCTATTTTATATTTTGCAGCACCTTGCAGTTTTATGATTTTAATAATACTTTAATACCTTAAGATATGTATAAATCAATGTCTCCATTTGCGCTCCCCACCTCCAGTGGTTTCACCCGTGCAGGACCAGTGCCTGCTGTGTTTTTGGCAGGAAATCAATACGGGAGGGGGGGGAAATCTGTTCTAATCATCTGTACATTTACCATCACAATCAACAATCAAAGCCAAGACCTGAATCTTTATTTGTAGGCCTGAACTGAACAATTTTCCCACTGTGAAAGGCAAGCTAAATTAGAACCCTTGGTTCCTGTTAGCAGCTCTTAATGGCTCTGATTTGTGAACTGCCAAATGAGGTTATGTAAATTGATCCTGAATGTAGGAAGAGGCCCCCAGGTGACAGGTGCAGTTGGCTGAAGGTGGGGGCAGGGATGGTGTCATGAAATGAGGAGGAGGGAGGGAGTGATATAGTGAAATGTATTGGTAGGGCCACTGGGAGACAGATTTACAGACTGTGAGGTGAGACATGTTGAATGAAAAGTTAAAAATATTAAAATTTCAAGACGTATGTTAAACATTATTTTAACATTATTAAATACATATACGATTCATAAGGATTTAGCTACACATCAAATACTAGAGATGGAAAGTACACATACTGTAAGTGTAGATTTACTGTATTATTTCCATTTTTCTTTCTGCGTCCCCTTAACTATATTTCAGAGGCAAATATAAAGTGCTCCGGGGATGAAAGGAAGTTAGCATCACCCTGGGTTCCCTCGACAAAAAGCCAACGGGATTTTTCTATTGGGTTTTGGATTACTGCAGAAAATAAACTCTGTGGCAGACACACGTTTATGATACTTACACGTTTTGTTCAGCAAGATAATCTCCACAAATGAACACCAATTTTAATGATTTTCGAAGAGTGAATGCAATCGATAACCAGGCTGTTAAGGCGGAAGAGTCGGCGTGATGATGTTTTATAGTCTCATTTATCATTTATAATATAATATAACACAATAAAAATGCTTCTTTTTGTGCAGATTTTAAGTACTTTTTAACACAATTGTAATTATATAAAATATGTTTTCATGGGAGAATTGTTGAGAATACTGCACATTATATCTGCTTATGTCTACATTGTATTGTGTTATATACGGTTATGTTTCTGTACTGCTTATAGGTGATAAATGGAGGCATTAAAGTGTTTTACAAGATACAGTCACTAATTACTTTTTTGATCAAACTTTCAAATACAAAATGTATGATCAGCTCATAAAAATCATGCTTTTTTGCTCTCCAGCAGCATATAAACTAATTAAAATGAGCTCCACCTTAAATATTAAAATGCTGCTTACACAGTAAGTTATCAAAACAAATTGTATAATATAACACTCTGACGGGGGCTATTCTGCTTCATAAAGAGTACTTCTACTTTTAATACTATAAGTCCATATGCCTGCTAATACTTTTGTACTTCTACTGTATCTATCTTGCCAAAATTGTATTTACAGCCCTTTTGTTCATTCAGTGCTTCTGCTAAAACTACTGCTGCTGCTTCCAACAACGTCACATGTATTTCTGATTTGTTTCCTTTCATTTATCTCCTGTTTTGATCGGCGTATCTGTCTCTGGCAGACGGCCATGTTTCAGACGCGTCTCCATAGCTCTGACTGAGGATGTAATAACAAGGGAACTATCAACATACAGCCTCTCAGGGAAAGACTGCTGAGTGATTGAAGCACTCTGACTCACTGCACTTCACTTCGGCCATTTAGGCTCCGCTGGTTCCAGTCTGAGCTGCAGGGAGGACCAACTTGTCACCAGTTACTTGGTCATTCCTTACCCAAAGGGTGAGTGACCAAGTAATTACGTGTACTCTTTTCATTACAATTTAGAATTTTACTTCTGCAAGTTTATACTTCTACTAATATTGTACTTTTTGCTCTATTTATTTGACAGCTATAGTCAAGGCCATATCTACCAATGAGGGCACAGAGGTTATTTGGACAGTAATATTTCTTTGGACTTTGGCATGAGGAGGAGTTTTACACGTTATTGGTCTTTAAGGCTGATTGTAATATATTGATTTTTAGATTATCTTAAAATTAGACTTTCAAATTTGCATGAAGGGATTTTTTTTGGGCCACTTGGGGTCAGCAGAACAAACTGTAAAATCAATATTGACGTATTATAACCTTTTAAGTTTATATGGAGAATTTTTTTGCTATCAGTTGCCTATTTACACATCCATCAGATACATAAGCAGCAGCAAGCATCCTTTTGGAGTTTCTGGTCTATATCGCTCTGCTTTTAGCGCTGTTTTGATCTCCGCCTACACCTGAGGGAAATATCTGGCTCTTTAGCTGATCTATGTTCACCAGTTAGTCACTAGATTTGTCTGTCTGCTGTAATGTACTGCTGGTTTTTAGAGTTTTTTGCTGAAATCAGCTGCCTGCTGCATCAGGAAACAACACTGTTGAAAGTGGTGAGAGTGAACCAAAACAGTAAAAGTTGCAGGTTATAAAACCAAAACAATCAGATTAAAGACACTAAAACATCCCATAGAGCTGAGAGGAACTGCAGAGTCAAGTGATAATTCTCTGTGGTTTCGTCACAATAACGAACACAGTTATCTGACCTATGATAATATAGAAATGTTAATTGGTGCTTCAAGCAAAGAAGTTATAAACTAATAAAATAGCTGTAGTATTACTTCAAATTATATACATACTAAAGAGTGTAGAGTAGGCTTTGAAAAAAACATTTAATCCACAATGTAGGGAGATATAATTTACAGAAAATATAACTAAACAGTTAAATGAAAAAACAATATGTGAAATAGTACTTTAAGATTTTATATATGATGTAGATGATCATTTCACAAAATATGATAAACGGTTTAATCTAAAAGGTTGCATTGTATTTTATAAAATGTACAAAATCCAAGGCAACTAGACAACTGTACAGTATATAAAACTTAGCTCCACTTCATCCAGCTCCATCATTAAACTGCTGCTTACACGTTAATGCATCAGTAATAATAATCCTATATGTGAGTGCATAATGTATTATAAAAGCTGGAATTCTGCATAAAACATATTTTTTGTACTTAGGTATATTATTTTTTGTACTTAATATTTTGAATGCAGGACTTTTACTTGTAATGAGTATGTTTACATTGTGGTGCGGCTAGTTTTACTTAAGTAAAGGATTTGAGTTGTTTTTCTGAACTAAGGTCAAGAATTAACTTTGAGCTTTTGAGCCAACATGGATGACGAGGCCTTAAAGTGCTCAGAAACAAATGGAAATTTGAACATCTACAAACTTTGTCTGCTGATGAAAGCTCTCAAAAGCTACTAAATTAGCCCTTTTTGCTGACGTTCCCTTTCACCACTGATGCTGACTGAATTTTGTTAAATTATTTCTTCCAGTCCTGCGATGTGTCAGATATGAGATGACTAAAAAAAATTGCAGACAGTTAAAGCCATGTAATGGAAAACCATCTGAACATGGGGTCATGAAAGAGACCTCTTGAATCGCTCCATACGAGCAAGGGAACCTGTATTAAGCTGATTGAGCGGTTGCACATGGAAGGGCTGAAGTGCTGGTGGCCAAGCATCTTCCTCTTGCTGATTGGAAATGTGTCAGGAACAGCAGTGTGCTGCGGTAAAAGCCAGTTAATAACTTTATGAGGATCCTTAGTGCTTTGTCCATATCATTAATGCTCTTCACAGTCAGAAGTGGCTTAAAGCAATAACCTGTCTGCCTACCCCTGTGGCTAACTTTCAGTGGAGACTGCATTGCACAGGAGTGCGTGGTGTTTTCCCCATCACATTAACTCTCTGAGTGTTCGGTGAAGCTGGGTTTGTGTGAGCAGTGAAAACTGTGTATTTTATCTGTCTGGCTTTGGTCAGTGTGTCTTTAGGAATAGATAGCAATGTTGGTAAGTCGGTCCACCACTTTGATCCAGACTGAAATGTCTCAACAAATGTTGGATAGATTATCATGACACTCTGTACAGGCGTAGGATGAATCCTACTGACTTTGGATATGCCCTGAGTTTTCATCTAGCGCCACCAGTAAGTTGACATATCTGGATTGTGATAACTTTGCTGATTCCCGTAACTTTTCCCTCAACCTAATCAAAACAATTTAACTTAACAAAATTTTAATTTGTTCAATACTTCAGTTTTGTGACCAAACTAATGACGCTCATATCAGCCTCCGCTGGGCTTTGTGTTTCGTGCTTTGCTTGTAAATGTTACCGCTCGCTCGCTTGGTTGTTTTATTATTGTGAACTGTGTTCTCTTGAATATATATGAATAAGACTTTGGCTACGTTCCAAACATACCGCATACTAATTTATTTGACATACTATGTATTGGGACATACTAAATTGTTTTTCTGGCATACTAAATAGTATGGTAGTACCGGTATTGGAACGCACAGTTTGTGTTTAGTGCTAATTAGCGGATGTTAGCACGCTAACCAGTGAAACCAGCAAAATATCATAACAACTATTGGATGGATTGTCATGAAATTTGAGACGGATGTTTTCCATTCATGTTTCCCAGAGGATGAATCCTAATGTCTTTGGTGTTCCCCTGACTTCTCTGCTAGCACCATTTATGATTGTTAACCTTTTAATTTCTCCAATACTTTGATTTCTGACCAAATACCTGCAGAAATAATAACATTCCCATCAGACTCAGCTGTAAGCCTACTTCTACGTATCCTCATACAACGGTTCGTTTGATATCTTACGAATAGTTATAACTCGTTTTTTTGTGCGTTTTCCTACGAGTGTCCAGCAACACGGGACAAATGTCGAGCAACTCGTGTCAGTTACATGCAGTCTTTTCTAAATAAACTTCTGTTTTCACAGGAAACAACTTGGTTAGGTTTAGGCAACAAAACTACTCAGTTAGGCTTAGGAAAAGATCGACTTGGTTAGGTTTAGGCAACAAAACTACTCAGTTAGGTTTAGGAAAAGATCAACTTGGTTAGGTTTAGGCAACAAAACTACTCAGTTAGGTTTAAGAAAAGATCGTAGTTTGGGTTAAAATAACTGGCGGAAGTACAGAAGTTACATGACAAATCAACGTTGACTTCTGGTTTCTCACGGGGTACAAACACTAGTCTCCTGGGAGAAAGTCTGGTGTTTTTTGACCCACTCATCCACCCTGACCTCCTCCACTATGAGGCGTTTTTGTCGCTCTTTATACTTCCTGGTTCACAATTACGTGGATTACATGTAAATTGATTTTGTGGGATATATTATACGAATTACAGTATTTTTTTTAGGTATTGCTACGAACGGTGAGAGCAGCCTGCCTACTTTGTGTTTAGTGCTAATCAACACTAAACTAAGATGGTGAACATGGTAAACATTATAACCTACCTGCTAATCATCAGCATGTTAGCTTTCTGATGTTAACATTTAGCTCAAAGCATCGCTCTGCCAATGTTACAGCCTCAAAGAGCAGCTAGAATGAACTCATTTGTAGACTCTTGAATAATGAAATAACCAGGCATTTCAACATATTTTATCCATTGTGATGTTTTCCTGCTTCATAGCGAACAAGTGGTTCTCTTCTCATGATAAAAGATAGTTGTTAAAAAACATTAGTTGTTAGTTATTAAAACAACATTTCTACATGTTCGGCAGCTGCTGTGGGGAGCTGAGCCTCAAGGCCACATGAGAGGAATACATTTAATTATTCCCCTCTCGGTTAAACGAGACAAAAAACCTTCCCACTGCAATCCACTTGGCTCTCTACATTGTGCTCCCTCTTTCTCCTGACCCTCCCGTCTGGCCTTTACTCTGTCTCATGCTCTGTCAACATCATCTGCCGCTGTGGAGCAGACGGGCTCAAAAGCGGACCTTTTTACTTTCCTGCAGGTGGCTGATGTTACTAAGGCAAGAGGCAGCAACAATCCCTCTTCACTCGCCGCCCTCCACCACCTCCATCACCACCACCACCTAGTTTCCTGTACAGCACCAGGTCAAGACTGCATTCTTGTGTGCCAAAGTAGAACATTTTCCACTGAACTTACATGGAAAACCACAAAGTTATCTCAGTATCAAACTCCTATTCAAAGCAGTATATAAACAATTAACATTTTATGTGTAACGTATAATGTTTATAACACTATAAAACAGTTTTGCAGACATTTGAATGCCACTTAATTCTCCTGTGGTTCCTTTTTTTTTTTAAAGAATCGCAAAAAATTATTTGAAAATGCATATTATTGCACCTCAAAAACTCTTGTCAAGCACATATAATAATAATTTACTTCTAAACGCGCTAAACTAGAATGCCTAGTTTGTGTTTTAAATGAGTTTCTATAGAAACAAATTGTTTAAAAAGGAGATACTGGTAACACTTTACATTAACTCCCCTGTTTAGCATTTTATAAGCAGTGTACAAACACTTGGTTTATAACACATTATAAATATAGCTGACAGCTGATATAAGGGAATTTTTAAATGTTTATTATTGTATTTATATTTTACTGTGTTATTATTCAAAGTACTGTTTATATATTTATGCATCAACAATCCAATAATATAATACAATACTGACAGGGCCTATTCAGCATAATGAGTACTTTTACTTTCTGATACTTGAATTAGATTTTGTTGCAAATACTTCTTTAAAAAATAAAACTTTAAGTGACATTCAAAGACTGCATTGTTCACAAAATTTAAATTTGTTTTAAAAAAAAAATCGGTTTTATATATCCTACTCTTTCTCTAAGCACATCAAATCACAATCCCAGTGCCAGTTTAAAGAAAAGAAAAAATCCCCACAGCTCTCGGGTCTGCAGTCAGGCAAATTAAATGAGCAGTTTTTAAATTTCTGAGCTCCTCGCTGTGTGGGAACATTCAGCAATGGCACAGCATGTCAAACCATGTCAAGTGTTACAGTTCCCTTCCTGTTTCAGGGGGAAAAAAATATCACCCCAGAGATGAATTAACTAAAAAGGCTTGTCTTCAGACCCCTTCCTAAAATGATTAACCCTTCTAGAGAGCATTATTGAGTTCTGAGTGGTTGTGCTTTCTCATTGCCTGTAATTGTTCTTTTTTTTCTGTTGTTGCCTTCATCAGTCTCTCTCCTCATTATATGAAAAGAAGGGAAAAATGGCTGAATAGAGGAGGGAGATTTTCCCACAGTCACTCAACTCAGAAAAATCCGCCATTATGGCCAGTTTCCCATCCCAGTGCCCTGCTGCACAGTCCGCCGCGGTCTGAGGGACAATGCTCTTATAATTGAGTGACCGTTCTTTCTCCGGTTTGAAAAGTAAATTATGGAGAACACAGTTAAATGTAGCTGCAAATCAGTCCAATCTGCAGGTAGCCATGTCTGATTGTTTCTTATTTGACTGCAGATATAATTTAGAGTGAAAATCCTGAGCAATATAATGTACGATAGCTTTTTTTTTAGTTGTATCCTCGGCTTATTGTGTAGTTAGTGTAGCTACACGTATAATTATGCTCATTTGAGTGAGTACAGACAGAAGATCATTCATCTTGTATTTCACCAATTACTGAAAGGCTGATCTATAGTATGAGCCATGTACCACTGAGCCTTTTTAACTCTTAATGAGAACAAAGTGACATTATTATGCTGACACCTCTTCTTATAATATCATCATTACCTGCAACATCCTGCATTTATTTTACAGTAATAGGGGCCAAGCAGGGCAAATGTATTTGATGTAGCTCAATTCATACACAGGGCAGTTTCAAAGTGCTTTACATGCATTCAATGTAATAAAAGCAAACTTTAAAACAGTGAATAAAAGAACATATAAACTAATTCAGAGTCAATCCAGATATAAATTTTTTTAAAAGACAAAAAAATAGAGGAATTAAAGAAAAATAAAAGTGATAAACGTGACATTAATAACAGGAATTTAAACTTACTTTTCAAGGTTATAGAGATGAGGCACACATTTGATTCTCTGGTAATTTGTTCCATAGGTGGTGCAAGTTACTGGATACTTTGCAGATCAAGATTTTACAATCAAAAAATAAGAAAGAAGAAGTTTAGAAAATATGATTATTTATGAATTAAACTACTTAATAGTAATAATAGTAATCGTAATCATTTAATATCACATGTATATATTATGATATATGTCATACTGTTACACTTGTGCAAAAGGAGTACTTTTATGTTTGATGTTTAGATATATAGATAGATATAGCTATCTATATAGACTTTATTGATCCTCAAAGGGAAATTGAGGTATTACAGCAGCAATTTACATAGATCACAAAAAAGGTGCATCACTCACACAAAAGACATGTATGAAAAACACTGTATTTACAAATCTCTATATAAAAGTACATACCAACTACTTTACACTAGATGAGCAGAAATCTATAGTGCAACATTAAATTACTATAAAATACTTAACAACAAATAAAAATAAAAATGATCACATTGAAAGTATTCCTATTAACAATAAAAAAAAAACAGTAGCAGATAAAGCCAAACATAGAAACATAATTTTTTCTTTAAACAGGGTTTATTTCTGAATTCTTTCAATAAAACTCTGACAATCCACTGCACAAACATGTTTGGACTGATAGATATCCTGCCCCCCCCACCCCCCATTACAATTCCCAGAGGGCACTCAACAAAAAAAACAAAAAACAAGTGTACAAAAATAAATAAATACACACAAATATAGAAATAAAATAAAATAGTCATAGTTAAAAAAAATAATAATAATAAATAAATAAAATAATAATAATAATAATAATAATAAAAAAATCATAAATAAATTATGATAAATTGTTAAGATAAGATAATATAAGATATGATAGAACTTTATTAAACCCGAAGGAAATTCTTGTGCCAGAGATTGCTCAAAAATACAACAAAATTACAACAAGTTCAAGTGTATAAAATACAAGTGTATAAAATAAAAAAGTACTATTTCTAGCACGAGTGCCTAATAGAATAACAATTAAGTAAGATACATTTAGTAAAATTAGTAAATAAGATAAGACAAGTAAAATAAAAAAGGTAAAGTAAGCTAACAAACAGAAAAATAAGTAATATTGCACATGTTAGACAATAATATTGCACACAATGAACAGTGATATTGCACATGAGAATGTAAAAAGTACTATTGCACATGATATTGATATTATATCTGTACTCAGTGTCTAGTGTTTTTAGATGTCTTGGACAGTGATAAATATAGAAAGATTACAAGCAATGCCGAATAGAGCCAAATAAAGTGAATTAAGTTATTATTAAATTGCATTATATAAAACTATAAATCTAAAGTAATAAGTAGTATACTGTAGTATACTAAAGTAGTACACTGTGTTTAATTCTGACCCACACATCAAGGGTTGTGACGTGTACGCATGCGTGTTAGCTCCTACAATCACGTGGTCTCATTCCAGCCAATCAGCGGTCAGTATTCTGCAGCTGATCAAGTCCTCCAGCTGTTTGGACCTTAATGGCGGAGACAATGAAGCTGAGTGGACACCACGCTCCTCCTAATGAAGCCAGCTACAGGGACTGCATGTGTGCGGTACTGAAGCTGTTGTCAGACTTCGGCAAAGAGGTTTGTTTGACATTGTTTTGAGCCCTCATGTAGCTTCGAGAGACGTTTCTTTTCGTCCTTTTGGCGTGTTGTTAGCTAACTAGCATGCTAATGTTTTTAGCATCCAGGTGTAATTTAGCAGGATTGTTTAGAGATGATCAACTTTCAAGCGGGTTTGCAGCAAGTTGCAGCAAAGTAACAGTGCTAGATTAATGTAGTTTTACTGTTAACCAGCTCATAGTTATCTACACGTTCAGACGTGGCGAAACCAGCCACTTAGCCTCATCTACAATCTCTTAATTACACTTAACTCTGTTTAACTGTTTACTGTTTATTTGTTTTGCACAATTTAAGACTAAACTATATATTCTATGATATGAGCTATTAGAGGAGAAGTGAGAAAAGGGGTAGGGAAATATGTTTTAATTCTAACTACTCCTTTTCAGACACTAATACTCTTGTTTATTATTTTGAATCTGTTTTTATTTATTTTATGTTCGAAATAAAGTAATTCATTCATTCATTCATTCTATACAACAAAACAAAAACAAAAAAAAATGAATAATATACAGTGCAGGAAGAGGCAAAAAAAAAACCACTGGGTTTATCTGAAGCCTCCACCTAGAGACAAGATTAATATAAAGAAATATGAATACATAATGAACTCTATAAGCCTTTTTTCATAGAAGACGTTTTGACTAGTCACAGTTGGAAAAGCACAGGTGCAAATAATGAAATGAAATTAATGTCTGAATTCCACTCAGCTGCTTCAGTGCCATCGTTTTAACACCTGTGCTTCTACTATGATGAGTCAAATGTCTGCTCTAGCTCATCCCTGCAACGTGTATTTAACAGTTTACACACTGCAGTTCTACATGTATAAATCTCCTTATACCTACTCAACCTTCATCATGTACATGAACTATATCTTTTTTTTTTTTTTTTTTTTACAATTTTGGCTCTGAATAAAGATTTATTTTCAACTCATCGACTAATCAACTAAGTGATACAATTATGATAAACATTGAATCTGCTTTACACTAATGTCAAGGGAAGTGTAGCCTCACTTTGTGTTTTTTTTTTAATCCAGCTCAAATTAAGTGATGCTGCTTTCAGAATAGAAGTCAACATCGATGCTGTGGATCTTCCATCATCTCCAGATGCTCGTGTGTACAGCTGTTTGCAGAAACACATCACTAAATTACAGGTGAAGTGGCTACATTTTGTTAAATTGCATGATTTTATCTTGTTAATACTAAAAGGGTTTGCTGACATACTTTTGAATTGATGACCAATACATATTATTTGAGAATGCACAAGGCTATTTTATAATGTATAATACCCTTTTATGCTTGTTAGTAAGGGTTTTTAATTAAGAAATATTATTTGTGCATTGATGCAATATTATTTCTGCCCCAACTGTTTATGTAGGCTGTTTCAGAAAGCTTAAAGACACAGTTGGATGCTCATAGTGATGCATCATCTACAAAAGACACCACATCAGACGATGCCGTCACCTCATCGTCCCTCAAAGAGCAGACGACTGCACCGTCTGAGCACCATCCTCCCAGCCCAGAAGCTGCAGAAAGCAAGGCGGCGGCTGATGACATCATGGTTCAGATCAGAGCCAGGAAGTCAGAGGTTGGTCTCCGTCAGCAGATCTGTCAGCTGTTCTGGCAGTGACATTTTTAGAGCCCTCTTTACTCTCTGTCAAGCAAATGAATAATCATAAGTAATTGCTCCCAAGGATGTGCACATGACGTGCCGCAGTGAAGCAAATGTTTGATGGAGATCTGATAAGCCGAGTTCAGCGGAGAATAAGGGGTCCTTTAGTGCTGTGGTTGGGTAGAACAGGCCCACATTGCTGGAGGGCTTTGAGAGAGGGCCAGGTCCTTGATGGATTATGAAGTGGATGCTCATTACTCTGAGATTGCATGTGGATGAAGGACAAGAGGCCCCATTCTGTTGTGCAGTTATTTTGGTAGCCAAGCAAACAGTATTCATATTCCATCATGTGCTGATGGCAAGCAATTCAACTTTTTTGGCTACCTGGAATAATTTCCTACTACATTTCTCATTCCATGTAAATTACTGTTTGCCCCAGATCATTACACTCATTGCATTCTTGACACCTATCAATAGCTCATCAATCCTTTGTATCTTATTATCTGTCGTCTCTCCTTTGTAACCCTAGATTGAGCGAAGAATATCTGCATTTATGGAACGCAAGCAGATGGAGATCAATGAAAACAATGTACGCGAGTTTTGCAACGTGATCGACTGCAATCAGGGTGAGAATGGGAGAGAGGTTGGGGGGCAGGGTGGAGAGGGAGCCTGCACACAGATTGCCAATGTTTGGGAGAGAGCTGATTTCCACAGGCGAGAGGTCAGGCTGAACTGCTCCAAGAGTGGGGCTGAAGTAGCTAACACACTCGGCCTCAAAACACAACCAGCTCCGTCCAGAAAAACATGAGACAGAGGGCATTTTTTAAAATTCAAAGCCTATGTGACACACCAGTTCAGGACACACTGATGGTAATTTTAATTTAAGCGATGTATATAAAATGTTTCTAATCACTTTTAATTACATTTTTAAATTACATTCTAAAATTATTTTTCTCTTCTGTAGAAAACAGCTGTGCCAGAACAGACGCAGTTTTCACTCCTTATCCAGGTTTTAAAAGCCACGTGAAAGGTAAGAAAATAAACGTTTTCCACAAATGTCGGTGTGACCTTTTAACAGGTTTATTTTTATGAACTGTAACCATCATTTTTGAAAGTGCACACGTCATTTTTTAAAAGTCATAGGTCCATAATCCTTAAAATTGTTAAAAAATGACTTGACAAATGACTAGAATTATTTATCTTTTTTGGTTTATATAATACAATTAGATTCAAATGTCACTCTACAGTACATTATGTGTCATGACAAAAATCTGTTTTGGGGTCAGCTTGATGGAAGAAATCCTGAACAGATTCATCACTGTAAATTAATCTAAATTACTTAACAAATGTCAAGGGTTTTGAAGGACCCCTCTATACATCTGCATGCTTTGTACATGGCCTTAGACCATTCTGATAACTAGTCTCTGGTTAATATAATTGCTTCTGTTTATGTGCTATGCTCCTTGACTGGCTAGTTACACGGGTGGTAAACACTTACGGACCCCAGACTCGTGGTGGGGGAGGCCAAGGAGAGGCTGGGGATCAGCAGAGGGGGCCGATGGCAAGAGACTGCGGAAATGCAGCGATAGAAGAACGACTTTACAACATCGAGACTCACCTGAAACTCCCACGAGGTCAGAGAAGGACAAAGACACAATGTGTCTCACTGTATGTTGTTTGAAAGGCTCACATTTCAATACAGATACTTTTAGATTAAACTCTATAACAGATGTTTATTTGCAACTAAACTGAAATTTTTGCCTTTTTTTTAGAAAAAGTCTGTTTTAATTGCTATTAATCTATCATTACAATGCATAGGAAATGTAACACATTGAAATGTGATTATGAAGGCATTGCAGGCTGTATGCAAAGTAGGGCTCACAATATCAGATTTTCACAACACAATTATTGTGGCCAAAAGAATTCACTAACTATTATTATTATTATTATTATTATTATTATTTACACAATGTGTATTATTAACATAATATCAATATTAAATTTTTTAAATATCACAGTCATCGTCAATACCTGTTTATCGCGACACCCCTAATGCAAAGTATAATTTATCTGGAATAGTTCACTTGTGGTGAATAACATAAGAAGTCAATGTTTTAAAAATAAGCCAGTTGATTAGTTTTACCTGATATAAACAGTGGGACATTTTTAACTAAGCCACCTTTTATAATGACCCTGCTACTCTTTTACACTTATCCACACACCGTACTCACAATCTCCACCCACATTTTTGGAATTTGTCATGTAAAATTATCATTATTAAGACTTTTTAAACAAGTGTTTTATTCCTTTTTAGCTGGTCCAGTTCCATTGAGTGTGTACCAGAGACTAAAGAAGCTGGAGGATCGTATCCTGGAGTTGGAGGGACTCTCACCGGAGTACTTTCAGTCCACGGTGAGTGTTGTGGCTTTGAAGTAGATACATGAAAAGCACTTAATGTTTATTAGTCAGTGTTCATACACAGGCCTTTTTGGACTAATGTGCTATTTTAAACTTTCTGTTTAACTTAATTTGCACATATATAATCAAGTTACTAAAAGTCATAGATATACTCTTCAGACAATGACTCACACTATGAACGAGAAGCTCTCGCAAAAGCATTTTTTGTTCGTCACGCTCTCCATCAGTTCGGGCATTTAATGTGTATGATGCCTAAATTGTCATGTCGAATATTGGTTTGCTGTAGGCCAAATCATTTCAAAATGAAATCTACTTACTGAGAGGAGTTTGTGGGTGATGCTAATGGAGTTTCCCCTCATATTCCCCAATACTTCAACACGTTTCCCTCCTCGAGTTACACTTAAGCTGATTTGAATAAAAAATGCAACGTGTGTGGTTAGATTTTCTTTCATTTTTAGGTCACTGCAGATAGCGCACTCGAGAAATTACTACTTTTTACTACACCATGCTTTTTTAGAAAAGCACAGACTCAAAAGATGGCAGTAGGTAATTCATTGGACTTCATATAGAAGCTGATAGATTTCAGCAGAGTCACACAGACTCTTAATTCCCCATCGTGAAGGAGTCTGTCCAGCGTGTGTTTAGTTATGTGAGTGCTTAAGATGCTGCATGTCTCTTCACACTGGTATCTCTCAGCACAGCATGCTGCTTCTGTGAGTATGCTGCTCTCCATTTGCTTTTGACTCACTGCATGTTTGTATGAGCAGAGCAAGAGATGTCGAGTGTCTTTGAATAAACTGATGGGGTCTTTTATATTCGGAGTACCACTTTTTTTTTTTTTTTTTTTGGCAATTTCTGAAAATACTGTAGTTTGGTGTTTGCTGAAGAGCTGCACACAGTTGGCCCTCGATTTCAGGAACAACATTTTAACACTGAACAGTAAAGGAGGCTCCTTAACAAATTCCTGCAGCAGCTTAATAATAAACAATTCCACAAGGTTTTACAGTTGCAATCAAAGATGTGGAGTAAAAACGCATTTCTCAGAGCAGGTCTTACACACATGCCATGTAACCATGGTATCCCTTGTTCAAGTCTGACAGAGGACATTGTCACATGTTGTACCCCGCTTATCTCTCTTCCCATGTTTACCGTCTCTAGCTATTGTCAAAATATCCAATAAAGGCAAAATAACATTAAAAAAATAACCTTAAAATTAATTTAATACTAGGGTTCCAATTGATCAAAATATTTAATCGCATGATTGTCCATGATTAATCGCACATTTTTTATCTGTTCAAAATGTACCTAAAAAGGAGATTTGTCAAGTATTTAATATTTGTATCAACATGGGAGTGGGCAAATATACATACTTAATGCAAATGTATGTATATATTTATAATTGGAAATCAATTAACAACATAAAACAATGACAAATATTGTCCAGAAACCCTCACAGGTACTGCATTTAGCATAAAACATATGCTCAAATCATAACATGGCAAACTCAAGCCCAACAGGCAACAACAGCTGTCAGTGTGTCAGTGTGCTGACTTGACTATGACTTGGCCCAAACTGCATGTGATTATCATAAAGTGGGCATGTCTGTAAAGGGGAGACTTGTGGGAACTCAGGAACTCTTTGAAAATAGCCATGCCATTTTTTCCTCGCTAAAATTTTGCGCAAATTTTGAGCGTTATTTAGCCTCCTTCGCGAAAAGCTAGTATGCCAGTATCTTAACTCTAGCTTTAAGACTGAGCCCGTTACAACCTCCAAAAGATAGATTGTGTTAAAGAAAATAGTGACGTAAAAAATTGTGTTAAGATGTTATCGTATTAAATTTGACAGCCCTAAAAATTACCTTAAAATGAAATGACAATATATTGTATATACTGTGCCTGCTGTTCTTTGCTAATAACAGTTCACCTCTTTGTATGTCATTAAGTGGATATTAGAAAACTCCAAGCCTAAGTTTTGTTTTTTCTTTCCACTGTATTGTGTCTCTGTCTCTGAGTAAATTCTTTTCAGTCCTTGAGGTGAAGTAAGACGGGGAACAGACAAGTACCTCAGTATGCTTCTCAAAGCTCGAGCCAGTTTAGAAATTGTACCAATTAAAAAGGTCTAATGTGTATTTTTTTTTTGTAGAGTCACCTGCACAAGCGACCAAAGCCATCCCCTGCTCAGGTTAGTAATTGTTTTGTTTCCTTTCACTGCACGCTGTAAGTGGGGGTTAGGTTTTTTTTTTGTGATCGATTGATCAGTTTTTTTTCTTACTTTGTCTTTCAGGCCTGTAGTCTGACAGAGTTGGACGAGAAGATCAGTGCAGTGAAAGCGGCACTATTGAAGAGGGTGAATGAATTCTCGCCTGGATATGGAACAGAGTGTCCACTGTAACATCCCCACACACTAACACTCCTAACACACTGTGTCTGTTAATGCATCATTGGTTTCCTTTTGTGTTCCTCACCTCTTCATTAGCACCGCTCTCACAATATGATATCAAAAATACGGAAACATTTCATATGAGCTTCATTTTACGGCCAGAAAAACTGTATTCCTTAAAATACTTTTGTAGTTAAATCAAGGGTGCTCCGATCAGGTTTTTTGGGGTCGATCACAGATCGCTGGAAGCAGAATCGGTTTATGCGATCACGGGGTCTATTTCAAGAATTCAAGAGCAGGCGAATAAATATCGTAAACGTTTTCAATTCAAAATATTTGCGGCATCTGATCAGCTCTTCTGATGTCTTATAGAGACCACCGACCGATCAAACTATTTACAACGAATATCGGCCGATAAATCGATGACCGATTGATCGGAGCACCCTTATGTGATTATAATTGTTCTGTAAATAAAGATTTTTTCTTTCATGTAAACTTGGGACTTGTAATTGAATCATAAGCTTAAAGGCAGAGTTGGTAATCTTGAGAAACTAGCAAGAGTACACTAGATATTTTTAATATGATTCCACCTGAAAAACGTACTCCAGTGAAAGTAGCCAGCAGCACTAGCTCCAAAAGTCCCTAAATCTAGTGAGAAACTCACCCAAGTTGGAAACACTGTCATAAATAAGTCATAGTGTATTATGTCATGGTATAGTATGCCATTAAGAGTCATATAGTATGTCATACAGACATTTTTATGACATACTATACTATTTTATTTTTTACATATTTATGACGTGACTTTTTTATGATGTACTATACTATGACTTTTATGACTCTTATTACACACTATACTAAGACTTTCTTGAAATTTTTTTGACACACTATACTATGACTTTTTTTTTTTTTACTTTTATGACATACTATAGTAGGACCTTTTTGACATTTGTCTGACATACTATGACTTTTTTATGGCATACTATAACTTTTCTGAGCTCCTTATGCCATACTATTCTACGACTTTTTTTTTTTTTTACATTTTTATGACATTGTAGACTGATTCTTTTGACATTTTTATGACATAGTATACTGTAACTAACTATACTGTGACTTTTATGGACTTGTTATACTATGATTTTTATGTTTTTTATGACATACATATGACAACTATGACTTTTTTGACATTTTTATGACATACTATATTATGACTTTTATGATGTACTATACTATAACTTTTTCAGACTTTTTTATGACAAACTACTATGACTTTTTACATTTTATGATATACTATGACTTTCATGACATACTATACTATGACTTTTTAAGACATACTATACCATTACTTTTTTTTTCTTTTTTCTTGACATACTAGACTCTCTACCCCGGCTTTTTATACGACACCCCTGACATTTACATTTTGACGTACTACACTGATTCTTTTTCTTTTTTTTTACATTTTTATGACACTACTATGACTATACTATACTTACTATACCATGACTTTTTAAGATGTACTATACTATGTCTTTTTTGACACTATACAACTTTTTTTTTTTAGACTTTTCTGACGTACTATACTAGGACCGTTTTGACATTAGTCTGATGCTATAACTTTTTTAAATACTATGACTTTTTAGACCTTTTTTTTATGGCATACTATGACTTATGGCATACTATACAATGACCTTTTCAGACTACTTGATTGCATACTATATTATAACTTTTTTTTTTACATTTTTATGATGTAGTATACTGTGAATCTTTTGAAATTTTTACGACATAGTACCATAACTATACTGTCATAAAAGTCATACTGTGATTTTTATAGCATACGGTACTATGACTTTTTTATTACCTACTACACTGACTTTTGTGACATACTATAGTATGCATTTTTTGATATACTGTACTATTACTTTTTTTTTTTTTTAAACCTTTCTATGGCAAACTATACTGGGTTTTTTTTCTTAAATTTTATGACATACTATACTATGACTTTTACAGACTTTTTTATGACAAACTATACTATGACTTGACATTTTTACTACACTGACTTTTTTTCAAATATTTTTGACATACTGTGCCTTTCTTTTAGACTTTTGTATGACATACTGACTGTGCTATATTTTTATGCCCTACTGTACTGAGGTTATTTTATAACATTTTCACGACATACTACTCTGACTACTTCTGACTTTTTTTGACTTGTCATAGTATAGTATGTCTTAAAAATGTCAAAGTCATAGTACAATAACATGCCATAAGGAATGTCAGAAAAAAATGAGTCGGTATATATTAGATTAAACTTTAATGAATGAAATGCAGTTTCCTATCTAATCAGAAGTGCAAAAAGCTGAGTAATGTACAGAGTATATACAAAATGAAATATAGAATAAGGGGTATAAATACACTAGATATATACATTATGAGCAGTATGGACAGGATTAACTGTAATAAATATGGTAATATACAGTATGAGCAGTTATTGTAGTTAAAGTAGGCAGTGCAAGTATAATTATAACATTTTATAGTGCAGAGTGTAATTATTAGTAACAGACTATTATGGACAGAATCTACAGCTAGAGGTATGATATAAATATAGTGTATACGCTAAATCACATCTATACAGTATAGACAGTGGTATAATTATGAATACTCTATAGGACACAAGGTGCAGAGATCAGCAAGGTGTCAGCTGAGGAGAAGAATCTGTTCCTGAGCCTGCTGCTCCCGGAACGAAGAGTTCTTTAGCGCGTCCCAGACTAGAGGAGGGCAAACCGTCTGTGGCCAGGATGAGAGGTGTCCTTGACGATAATGCAAGCCCTCTGCAGACATCGCTTGCCCTGGACATCCTTGATGGCAGGAAGTGGAGAACTGGTGATGAGTTGGGCTGTTTCACCACCCTCTGCAGTTCGTCCCAAGACGGAGTAGTTGGTGAGGATGCTCTCGCTGGTACAGAGGTAGAAGTTTACCAGAATCTGAGGAGACATGGACTTTTTTCAGTCTGCATTGTACACGTACAAAGTTTTAAGTAGTATTTAAGTTTTTAGTAAAATAAGCTATAAAAAAAATGTAAAGAAAATCAACGTATAGCATGTAAAAAAAAGTCTTTATAGTATGTCGAAAAAATAAAAACGTAATAGTATAGTATGTCAAAAATAAATAAAAATCATATATTATGTTGAAAAAACAAGAAAAAAGGCAAGTATAGTATGTCGTAATAGTATAATATGTCGAAAATAAAAAGTCACAGTATAGTATTTCGAAAAAAAGCCATAGTATACTATGTCAAAAAAATAGAAAGTCATAGTATGTCGAAAATTTCACGAAAAAAAATGTCATAGTATAGTATGTCGAAAATTGAACGGAAAAGTCATAGCATTTAATATACACCTCAAAAACTAAGAAAACAAATATGCTATTAAATGAATTTGCCATTGAACATTATCATCTTTAATCTCTAACTCTGGAAGGGTGTGTGTGTGCGTTCATGTATGTGTGTGTGTGTAATTGAGATGAATCAGAGAGCACCTGATTTATCTGCCTGACTGCTGTGTGACGATAATGGTTGTCATTATAACAAATGACCTGATTACTGCAACTCTGTTTGGAAAACATATTGGGAGACCCAACAAACCAGCATTAAATGGGACGCCGCTGTGTTTGACACTGTGACTTGTTTATAAAAGGCTTTCGCGTAGAGCTTTAACTGAGCACGCAGATGAAGCAACAATTATTATCTTTTGACTTTTTATGAGTAAATCTGGGCCCCTGTTCTTCGTATGTGGAGTCATCAGAGCAACAAGTCCTTAAGCCCAAACCTGCAAAAGTGCAGACTTAATGACAGTTAGCTGGATCATGACTATGATGTTTAATGGTGAACCCGAAACATGAACTAATTTTCAGATATAAATGTCTTTCTTAGATTTCTAATAAGAGTGTTGATATAAATATGATTTTATAGATGACAACATGCAGGTTACTGAGAAATCATAATATGTTGATGTAATTATCAAAACTACATCTTCATAATGAAGAGTTATCTGTACTTATATATGATGAAATATACAACAACAAATATTTTAAGATACTGTGAGCAAGAAGAACTAAAGTCAACTCAAAGATTCTGACTGTTAAAAGACCAACGGAGCAAGAGCATTTAATTTGGGTTCTGTGGGTACCCACGAGTCTCCCCTTTACAGACATGCCCGCTTTATGATAATCACATGCAGTTTGGGGCAAGTCATAGTCAAGTCAGCACACTGACACACTGACAGCTGTTGTTGCCTGTTGGGCTGCAGTTTGCCATGTTATGATTTGAGCATATTTTCAATGCTAAATGCAGTACCTGTGAGGGTTTCTGGACTATATTTATCATTGTTTTGTGTTGTTAATTGTTTTCCAATAATAAATATATACATACATTTGCATAAAGCAGCATATTTGTCCACTCCCATGTTGATAAAATTATTAAATACTTGACAAATATCGCTTTAAGGTACATTTTGAATAGGTAAAACAATGTGTGATTAATTGTGGACAATAATGCGATTAAATATTTTAATCGATTGACAGCCCTAATATTATGTTATTATTGAGTTTAAAACTATGGTAAAATCTATGAGTCCAGGATGCTGGTGTGCAAATGTTTTATCTGATAAGTGTCAATGTTACTCAATTCTATGTGCTTTTATGTTAATTATTTATGTTGATTAATTAATTAATACTAAAAAACTAGATTAAAATGGACTAAAAAAGTTAATAGAAACTCTGTGTTGCTGCTATTCTTTGCCAGTTATCTACTGTCAAATACATCTTTGATCTGAGTGGGACAAACCTGGTTAAATAAAGGCTAAATAAAAATAAATGTGTTTTTTTAAGGCCCTTCTAGGGACCAGGATTGAAAATTAGCCTAGACTATTGATGCTGTATAATGTAGCATTGGTTCATGCTACTGTATTTACTTGTCCCTATAAAAATAAACATTACATAAATAATAAATGTAAAGTAACTCCTAATTATAGCTGTCAAATAAATTTAGTGGAGTAAAAAGTACAATATTTCCCTCTGAAACGTAGAGGGGTAGAAGTAGCATAAAAGGGAAATATACAAGTAAAGTACAAGCTCCTCAAAACTTAAGTACAATTCTTGAATAAATGTACTTGCTTTCCAGAGCTGTCTGTTTCAGCCAAGTATAAAAGAGAGGAAAGTAACTTCCTCAATGACATATCCACCTTTTTTAAAACATGAAACTTATAAACTGATTAATTGCGAATAAAAGTTTAAGGTTCTTCAAAATGTAACTCCTTTTGTGTCTCTTCTCATAGAACAAAAAGATGATAAATACGTATATGACGTTTTTTAATTAATTCCGCAACAGGTGTGACAAATAGAAAAACAACTTTCTCACGTCTTTGGAAATTACTGTAACTCCCCTTCCTTTTCTTTGCAATTGCTCTTTGTATGTCACGTCAAGATTTATTTCAGCGTTGATTGATGGAGTGACCTGAATACAATAGAAGACGTTGCATTGTGTTTTTTTTGCGGAAGATATTTCATTCTTAACGCGGAAATGGGGATTTTTCTTTTTCACCCCGTCTTTCAGGTGTACCTCGCTTGTTCGGCTCCGTCTGTCTCTTGCTCATAGACTGGAACCTTCTGGGCAACAAGGGGCCACAATGTGCTGGGAAGGGGAGCACTTGAGCTGCAGCGATGTGGTTGGACGTTGAAGGGGGGTGGGGGGGAGCTGCTCATTGTTCCACAGGAGCTTTTGTCTCAGACACAGTCCCCTTATGAGGGTTAATGAGGACAAATTGGTCTGAGTGTAACAAATGGATTATGGAGTTGGACAAAAGGTTGTATTTTGCGGGCTGCGTTTGCCGGGATCCACCCATCATCTGCCCATTGAGCCGAGCACACTGACTAGCGTCTGCATGAAGTGGCTCACTAAATATCTCATTATCTTTATCCTGTCTGTTTTATTGCATGAGCACATTATGCATGCAGCTTCCTACGGTGAATTTAACTAAAATGTAAAGTTTGGATCACAATAATGACGATTGTAATCACTGTAATTAACTGGCTCATTTCCTACGGCTTATGTCAAGAAAATAAAGTCAATATGTCAACGTTAGTGTCAGTGGTTAATGCTCTAAGGTTGGGTGGGCATAGTGTACCCATTCAAATTAACAAAGAGCCACTTCCTCATTGACTATGTAATTCCTGCCTGTCAATCAGTCCTCCCTCTGCCTGATTTCTTGTAATGTCCTTGGGAACCTTGGCAAAAAGACACAGAGGTGTTCCTTGTCTTCTATGGGTCCAGTTGTATTTTTTGGTGGGGTCGATGGAGAGGATTCATATCCATTCATATCTCACAAACTCTTAATGGGCTCCAAGCCCTCCAAAAAGAAAGCTCTTTCCTGTGACTAGTCAGCTCCAGTCTTTATTCATCTGTGGCTCCGTGTCAAAAAAGACTGTTGCTCGTTTGTGCCCCGAACAATGAGGAACAAGGCTAAATCTCTAGCTGGGAACAAAAGGCAGAAAACAGGCTTTTCACTCTGCAGAACATTAGATTCTGACACATTTTGCCATGGCAGTTTTTTTCCCCATCCTGAGTGCTGTGGCTCTGGTCTTTTAAAGAGACCACCTGTTGGCAACAAGCCTGTTCTTCATTACAGACAGGCCTATTATCACAGGATGAGGAGCGCCACAGGCTAACTTTTTAAAGTTAACCCTGCTACAGTTTCCAAAGCTGGCCGATTGGGAAACATAGATTACGTATTACCACTGCAAACCTATTTCTGCTCGTAATTTTGTATCTTGTTTTTGAATGAGGGCTTTTGTCGGCATAAGAGGGAGGTACTTCATGCATGCCCTTGTCAGTTACAAATGTCACAAACAAAGGGACTCGAATGTAGGCAGCTTGAATGTTCTATAACTACACATTTGGAGCCAAATTCACATGCCTTGTTAAGAGAAAACCCAAATGTACTTACTGTAAAGTTGTTGATGGGGGTCTCATGTTTTTCACTCAATTATTTCTAGCATTTGTTCTTCTTTTGAAAGCAGATTTGAGCAATTTTCAACCCCCAAAACATTAGCATAACTACAGCATGGTAATGATTTTCACAACTCTGTGTAAAATAAAAGTACTGTAGGTGGCAATATGAAGCAATCAAGTGCATACTTTGGCTTTGAATTGGACATGATAAACACAGGCTGGCAGAAAGTGTTTGCTTTATTTTTGTTTTTGTGTGGATTGTGTTTTTAAAGATAACGTTAAATTATTTATGGTTTTGATGGCTCTGAAAACCCACATTTACACCACCCAAATTTAAAAAAGACGGTACATTTTTCATGAATAACCTTTGCTGGGGATTTGGTCGTACAAACATAAAACCTGCACGTACTGTATAGAGCATTTTGGAACAAGTGTCCTCAGGGGCAGCTAGGGGTCACATTTTTATTCCCCATAAGTCGGCATTAATACAGCAAATACCTCTGTCATGCTCATGCCATCACTGTCGGAGTACGCCCGATGCAGTCGCACTTGTTTCATGTTCACAAACACCCAGAGGGGGGTGCATGCACCTGTGACCCTCCCCCACAAAGCAGACAGCACAAGAGAGGATCCCCCTGCAGCCCACAGGCTTCAACAAGAGGCAGTCAGCTGCTCTCTGTGGCCCTGCTGCACGGTCCCCAGGCTCTCTGGAGTTAAATGTGCCTGTGATATTGCCGGGAGGGAGCAGCGGGAGTTGAATTCAGGCAATTACAATCAAGTCAGGGCATAGTTAGTGCGTGGGCCCTGGCAGCACCTGAGCTGGATGCTGATGAGACACTTAGCCCCAAACCCTCATGCATTGGCCCAGGCGCTGCGTAGAGCAAGCCCTCCTCCCCCACTTCCCCCCTCTCCCTCTCTCTCTCTTCCCACAGCAGCAGACCCCCTACTGGACACTTCCACTTCCCTTCACCTCATTTAGGCCTCTAGAGCTCTTTCACCCTCTCTCTCTCTCTCTCTGGCCCTCACATTGCAATACTTCTGCTTTATATAGGTGGCGTGGAGTACTGCACTCAATCACTCTTCATTCATTCACACTGTACAATAATAGACAACTACTCCGATATTGTCCTTCAAGCACCTGTGCATAGCGGAGCTTCAAACATCACGCCAAGTTCTTGAGAAATATGTGAAGAGTTATTTCTCTTGAGAAAAAAAAAAATGCTACAGGTAAGGGCAGATAAGTCGCTTTTGATCATTTCTGTTACACATTGACACGAAGAAGAAAGAACCTTTAGAAGAGTCTTCCTGTCTGTCCCCATCTTTATCACACATACTACTACCTCTGCATGGATATTCATGTGCAGGTGGCTGACTATAGGACGCCGTGTTATGGCAACAGGAAGAGAGAGCGGAAAGGGAGGTGCTGTTCTTGAATATCTATGACCCAAGAATATGGAGTCGGGCATCACAACAACACTCTTAGCCCCTTTTCCCAATAAGATGCTCTCAGCTCTTCAGGGGGAAAGCCTCCCGGCTCCCGCCCTCTCTCAGCCACCACACTTTGCTGAAGTGTCATTAGGATTGTAAAGGGCAGGTTGCCATAGAACCGATGTATAGACTCATAGATAAAACCACCATATTTTGAATGTAAAGATCTGAGTGTGGCGCCTAACACGAGGGGCCATGCTGGCGACTAACGCTCGCTGTTTCTTCATCTGTAGTCTGTGTGCATGCATCTTTCATGTATCGCTTTAGTGCTCTGTTTTGTGAGATTGCTAGCTTTGCTCTTCAATCCACTTTCATTGTCTATCTGTGGCTGTGCTTGTTAGTTAGAGCTGGGCATAGTATTTGGCGGAGCCAAGGGGTAAGGTGGAACACCTCTTTCACTATTTTTGCCATAATGGTTGTCTTTTGATTTTTCCTGGGCTTTGGAGACTACCAGGGATTGTCTCTTTGAAATTATTCCATTTTGGCAGAGAAAAAGAAAATGGATTGCGCTGATCCTGTTTTGTTCCTGGGGGGACGGCTGCAGTATTATCCCGGGCTGACACCGGTGGCGAAGAGGCAATCACAGTAGCCCTCGCTCTGACAAAAACACTCCATCTGCAAGGAGAGGAGGAAATCACACCACAATGATGTCTGACTCTTCTGCCTCACTCTGGCAGCTGGGCCCTGGGACCCATGAACTGCTACACAACCGCCACCACAATGGCTGTTATACAAACGCACAAACACCACACTACAAATCAGCAGCTGTAACACACAAAGGCAATGCACCTGCCATCACACAACAACAAGAACAGGACGGATTTGTTCGGAAAGTTTCTTAGGCTGTTTAAGGCCGGACAGAATGGTCTCTGTTTTATCTGCTAATTTATTATTAGTGTTGATAGTAATATTAGAGTTAGTACTAAATAGGGCTATCAATCGATTAAAATATTTGCTCGGGATTAATCACATGATTGTTCATAATCAATTGCGATTAATCACATTTTTTATCAGTTCAAAATGTACTTTAAAGGGAAATTTGTTAAGTATTTAATACTCTTATCAACATAGGAGTGGGCAAATATGCTGCTTTATGCACATTTTTGTATATATTTGTTATTGGAATTCAATTAACAACATAAAACAATGATAAATATTGTCCAGAATCCCTCACAGGTACTGCATTTAGCATAAAACATATGCTCAAATCATCACATGGCAAACTGCAGCCCAACAGGCAACAACAGCTGTCAGTGTGTCAGTGTGCTGACTTGACTATGACTTGCCTCAAACTGCATGTGATTATCATAAAGTGGGCATGTCTGTAAAGAGGACTCGTGAGTACCCATAGAAACCATTTTCATTCATATATCTTGAGGTCAGAGGTCAAGGGACCCCTTTGAAAATGACCATGACAGTTTTTCCTCGCCAAAATTTAGCGCAATTTTGGAGCGTTATTTAACCTCCTTCACGACCAAGCTGAGCCCGCTACAACCTCCAAAGGATTTATTGCGTTAATGTGTTAAAGGAATTAGTGGGGTTAAAACAAATATGCGTTATTATCGCGTTAACTTTGACAGCCCTAGTATTAGAATAGCAGCATTAGTTTCCGTTTCTCCTGTTTTTTTAGACTTTGAGACAAAAGTATCTAGTATAAAGTATCCCACTAAGCTAACTGTTTGATATCCTAATGGTATTTGTGTTTTATACACAAACACACACACACACGCACCAGATGAAAGATAAGCAGCCGTGTAGCTCTCCCTGTTAGTATTCAGGAGTGTCACCTCTTTCCCTCCGTGTCCCATACCTGGGGATCAAACGCACCTCTTTGTGAGAGAGTCCTGACCCCCTGCTATTAGCCAACAGAAGAGAGCCCAGCTGACACCACTCTTGAGATGTGCCATGCAGACGGAGGCCTGTGATTACAGCACAATCCTGAGGAGACAACCCTCCACCTCGCTCCAGCCCCAACCCCCTGCAACTCCCCACACACACACACAAACCCGCCCATCCCAACCCCCACCACCACGACAAATTCACCTATCTCTGAAATAGATGTTAATCTCTCGCCCAACTGGCTGCCTCTGAGACCTCGTTGACACACATATAGCCATACCCGAGCCATGAATAATCAATAGTGCGCTATTTTCGTGAACATATTTCCCAGAACAGGTCATTTCTTGTGACTATTACTGCGGCAGATTAGAATGTGAGATTGGACTTTCAGATTGGTGGTTGTGTGCATGTATGTTTCTTCCTGTGTGTGTGTGTGTTCATGTGTATGGATGTAGCTCTCCGTAGAATACAGTGTAACACAGAGGGATATAGGTCTGTTTAGTGCCGTCATAGCGCCACATGAAAACCAATGAAGGTAAAGCAAGAGGGGGGGATTAATTTGTTGTGAGAGAGGCAGAGGCTCAAGTGGGTCTTCCAATAGCAAATTAGCAAACCCTCCTTTCAAAAACCCTCATACATACTAGAGAAGAGTAATGCACAAACACACGCAACATGCATGTTCAAATGCATACAGTATGTTACTGCCAGGTTGGAGACTAAAAATCAGACACTTTTTTTTATATCTTTCTGATCGGGGATGTCACGATTACGATCCTAAAATCGGAACTCGATTGATGTTAACTTCCGATCTCGATCATCTAAAACAAAAGCAGGATCGACGATTATTTTATTTTACTCCTACTGTACATGCATTCATCCAAAGAAAAACACAGCCAACTCACTCATGGTTAAAACTATAAACCAGCACAAAACTAACTATTACCAACATAAGCAACCATGTTCTGAACAGACACATTACATTACAAACACTAACAAAAGTCACATTTGTATTTTGGAACATAAAACAGCAAACTTAAGCTAGATTTACGGTCGCTGTAGTGAAGCCAGAGCGAGGTGCGCGCTGCAGAAAATTACATCATCATGGCTTTCGCGTGGTGGACGAAGGCTCCGCAAGTTTTCTCGGAGCTCAGTCGTGCACCTCTGAATTTTTGTAACTACGCGGCCACTGCTCGCGCTGCGCCTTTCATTTCAACATGGATGCCTTCGAGGGAAGACTGGCCAAGCAGGTTGGCCTGTACAGACATCTCTACGACTGTTCATTGAGAGACAACAGGGACAGTCACATGTCATTAAATACCTGGAAACAAATAGGCAACATACTGGGGAAAGAAGAGGCTTTTTGCTGCAGGTTGTGAAAGAATGAGAGATTGTTTTGTGAAAGCTAAAAAAAAGTCTCCTGGAAAGAGTGGCGACCCGAGAGGAAGCACTGAGAAACGGAAAATAATTTGACTTGGAGATAAGCGACAAGTAGAGAGTACTAAAGAGTACAAAATGCAATGTTTGGCGGTATGCTGGTGTTTACTATTGTTGCCAAGCAACCTACTTTTCGATCTACTTATCCACAGAATATTTTGTTCTACGCCTCCTGGCGTTTTGGAGCAGATTGCAGCGAACAATGCGCTGAGCATAAACGCCTCTGTGCATGCTCGTAGTGCACGCAGCACAGCGTGAGTATAAACAAAGCTTTAAACTACTCAGTCCAGCGCTCGGAACCAGGCAGGCATGATGGGAAATGTGGGCTGTCCCTGTCGCTACAGCAACAGCTAGTTAGTTAGTTTCCTTACTCATCATAGCTCTCCTACTCTTAGTTGGTTTAACATTAAGTCACTGCATCTCCCGACTGAACAACACCATGGTGGAATTTCAGCAACATGCACGTTTTTTTCAGCTCAACATTGTTGAATCAGAGCAGCTGATATTGGTAGCGAGAGCAACAAGCTAGCATATTTTTGTAGATTACAGCACACTTGTAATCCACTGCAGAAGGATTTATGTTTTGTTTTTGTAATGATTATGTACTGAGCTGGGTCACACAGATACTGGTGTCGAAAAGATGCAACTTTTTATATTGTAGACACATTTTTGAAACTTTCTAAATAAAAAGGGAGTTCAGTTCTTCTTATAAAGAAGAATTTGAAAGTGTAAATGACAGTTGTCAGGACATAAAAGGTCCAACAATGGCATGTTTAAATCAAAAATTTAATCGAATTGTGACCTAATAATCGAAAGTCAAATCGAATCGTGGATTTGTAGAATCGTGACACGTCACTTTCTGAAATAGCTTTTCTTTCTCACTCTCTGTCCGTCGTTGACACACACACATTCATGCACTCGTGCGCACACACAAGAAGAAAACTTCAATTTTATCTGCAGGGGCAGAAATCAATCTCACATCTCTTTAGTTAATCCGCAATGGCTCTCTACAGATCCTGACACTAATAAGGTATTGAGCAGGTGAGGCCAGGGGCTGAGAGGGAGAACAGAGGGAGAGGAGAGGCCTGCAGTCTGGGGCCCGACTGGCGGCTGGCACTGTTCCAGTGCAATTATGGGGCTTGTGTATGGGAGAGAAGGGTGCAGGAAAGAAGCAGCAGAGATAGAAGGGAGAGAGAGAGGCATAGAGAAAGAGCGAGAAAGAGGGGGTGGGGGAAAAATTGATCCCATCTGTGGTATGATGGTTAATTAAAGCAGCTCTTGAGCAGCCCAAGGATGAGAGGCTTGGCTGGGCTCCTGGAGGCACAGCTCTGATTACTCACACAGAATGGATGGTTTCTTAGCAATGAAAGGAGGAGGCCAAGAGCTGCCTGGTGGGGTGCACAGACGACGTCAAGGAGGAGAGACATGTGCATGCTGCACACTTACACATGTGCACGCACACACGTGCAAACGGACTCACACACACGACGCGCACTCGCATGCATGCATATGTAACGCGCGTATACATCACGAGCCTGTAGACACGAGTGCAAACAAATTAAATCAAAATAATTGCATCAGGAAACTAATCAGGTATAATGCGAGTCCACTAAATGTGAATTTCTACAAGATGAGCACAAGAGGTTAATGACAAAACAACCAAAGTTCATCTAATTGTAGCTTATGGTGCATAATGTCAATCTATAGCTCTACATAAGAGCTTCAGAGCAAGAAAACCATCATCTTTAGGAAGTTAATTTAGCGTACTGTCATTATTCTTTCCTAATACACTTGTCTCCATCATGCACCTGAATAAGAATACACTGATTCTGCCTCCAATTTCCCCAGTCATCAAAGTTTCATCTTATCTTACCATTACATTTAGATAGCCCCAAAGCCCATTACACCCTCCTCATTGACATTCATGGCTCTCTCATATTCAGAGGGCATGGGTGACAGCGGTAGCACTTTGGTATGACCCTACCCCCGTATGGTGGGATTTGGTATTGCATAAAATAAAATAAAACAGGAGTTTTCTGCATTTCTGGACAGTTAATGCAGGTACATTAATGTCTACTGACTTGGTTTGTGTTTTAAATTATTACTATTAAGCTTTATAAGTAGCATACGGTATTGATCAATGATGTGGAAATGGCGTGCATAAGGCGGTCTTGATATTGCAAGCTGTAACAACAGTCACTGAGACTATGTAAAACAAGGGTTCTTGAGAGATGATATGGAGATGGAACAGAAAGACAGCCCATCCTCCTATTTTTATAAAGTTGAAGATATAATCATACTCTCAGAGTTAGAGAGGGGTTATAATAAACCTCCAAATCTGAGGTGTATGAATTATGTATATGGCGATGATTTGATGGCTGCAAAATAGAAAAGAGGGTGCAAGCGGCTGATTGAGGTGCGCCACGTGGTGCGTCGTTTGCCGCCACGTCTCCTGGTATAGACGTCTGAGGTCAGGGCCCCGTGCTAATTGGTGTCGGGCCGAACGCTCATGAGCTAAATGAGAAAATTACACGTTCTGGGAGGAATCAGCTGCAGTTGTTGGGGTGCCTTTTGCTGTGCGGCTGCAGTCGTATCTGTGTGGCGGAGACAGACGTCTGGCTCTGTGTTTGTTGGGGGAGGGAGGAGGAGAGTTGGAAGGTAAACTTTAGTGTTTTAAGGTGTGGGAGCTCCAGTCCACAGCCACACCCATTAGATATACATACTGCCTGAGCACATGTGGCTAAAGTGAGGTAAGTTTTGATAGTACTTATACTGTGTACTGTATATAAATAGGATTAAGCATCTGACAAAAAAAAGTGGTTGTTTTTCCTTTTGATTTATACGTCTTGCATGGAACATTGTTTTAAAACAACTTTAAAAAGTTCAGTTCACCCACACTCAACAAAGTGGTATCAAGACTTGCAAGTAGTTTCTGTTTTATGTGCTGAGGTTTAAGGATTCCCCACCTATACATATACTTTTACATTGTGGTATTGCTACTTTCAGGCAAATACTCTAGGAGTAAGTAAAATGTGTTTTTGTTGTTGTTTTTTGTCTGTGATTTGGGTGAACTGACCCATCTGCTGGGGGGGTTGAAGGCAAATGCCAATGCTGAGGCGCCAACACTGCAAAAACAACAATCAACACGATCCACTCAACACGATCTACATGACAAAGCATTCTTTGTTCCCAAATCAACTTATTGAATCCCCTGATGAGTGATACTGTTTGAGAACATTTCATTCTACTTAAATTATCTTTTATTCATGAAATGTTTTTTTTTGTGTGCCTTTGTGTGCAGGTAGTGTTGTGCATGTATGTGTCATTCAAGGCCCGAGCGAATTATTCACTTCTAAACACAGCATTCCTCCACTCCTCTGGCACACCCAACAAACAGACAAACAACAATGTGCGCTAAATGACTAAAGCGTTGAATTGCCGTCCTTTTGTTCTTTCCATTATTTCTCTTTTCTGCTGGCTCTTTCTCTTTCCAAGACAGAATCCTTTGGTGGTGAGTCCCGGTAATCTTAAGTAAACATCATTAACTGTTTGCTCATATCGCCCACAGAAAGTATGCTGCAGCCTCCTTTGTCTCACTATCAGTTGTTTAAAGAGGTTTGTGCTGTAATGGCGTGGTCAGCCAGTGCCAGGGGCTTTGAAGTGCCGTCTCACCCGCAGAATTAACCTCTATGGTCACTGAAAGCTGACCCTGACGTTGCTATTTTAAGACGTCACGTGTCCAAATAACTTTTTTTTCAATGTGTGATTTCACAATTACACCTTTGTAGAAAGAAAGCCTGTATCACTTTCTAATACGGCACACGTAATGAAGGCTTTATCAGTGGTAACTAATGGTTAATAAGTAATTTATTAACGCTTTAGAGATTATGAATGAGCTATTAATGGACTCTAAAGGGCAGCTTTTTTTCTTGTCAGGTTGTGAAAAATCCCTCTGATTGGTGTGTAGCCTCCTCTAGAGTTACTTACTTTTTCTTTTTAGCTATCTCTTTCTTAAAAAAAATAAAAACAATGTTTGTCTGCAGAGCATCAGTTTGTTATTTGGCACCCAACAGTGAGTCAGTGAGGTTAAAGAGCTAAATAAAAAAAATTAAAAAAAAGTTGTGCTGGAAGATGATAAGTGTAGGCTTGGGTGGTATTACGGTACTACGGTATACCAGGGTATTTAGAAATCCAGTCGGTAGGATTTTCAATACCATTATAAATACAGACGCTGCACTTTCTATGATGCTGTAACAATGTGATGCATTGTAGTTCACAGCATGCAACACCAGTGTGGTGGAGACACAAACACGCACGTTGTGTTTGTTTACTTCCAAAGTTCATGTGTTTTTTGGGGTGACGACACAAGACGGGTTTCTACTGTAGCTCTTAGCAGGTGTGCGGTCGAAAGACAGAGAGAGAAAGGGAGAGACAGAGAGAGGGGGCGAGCAAGTATGTTATCAGCAACGTTATAGCTGTGGACCTAGCAATGCAGTATGTGTACAGTTTTGGATATTTGCCAGTGACTAAGGAAGGTATGAAGGTATGAAAAAAACAGTACCGCCCGTGCTTAGCGTATATGGTTAATTCAAAGTACATTCAGATGCTAATACTTTTACTTAAAAGGTGCTAAATGCGAGATTGGGAGCATTTCTATTGTCTCCACACGGCTCTCAACATGGCAACAACTGAGCCAGCTGCTCGCAGCTAACGGTGCTAACAGCGCTAACAGTGAAAGCAAAGGCAACAGTGCTGACAGAGCTAACAGTGTTAACCGGGGGGCGAACCGGAGGGTGGGTGCTACGCTTCCGCAATGGCAACGCCGGTCGGGACAGGGTTATCGGCTGTAACCGCCATATGAGCACAGTGCAGAGCGGCGGCTGTGAGCTAGCCAGTGGGGCACAGGCCGGCCCGGCTATGCCTGCAAAGCACAGAGAAGCTCAGATTATAACACACACAGAGGGAGAGTGACTTCATTCTCTGCTCAGGTAGACATTACTCCTCTATATCTTTACATTGCAAATAATTTTTGGATTCTATATCAATCCTCTAGATATCGTATAGAGCACCTTTAAGTAAAATATTGGAAGCAGGACTTTTACTTAAGAGTATTTCTGCTGCCACTTTAAATTAAGTAAAAGATCTGTGTACTTCTTCTACCTCTGAATACCAGCAACCAAAACGTTATTCCTGGCTCTTTTACTAATCTATAAAGCGTTAAAAACATGTTACCCATTAAAAAGTCATTAGTTACAGCTTCTAAAGCATGCCTTTTTAGAAAGATTTATATCTCCATTTTTTTTTTTTTTTTAAATGACACTTAAATGAAACTTAGTGCCAAGTTGCTTTTGGGGACCCAGGCCCAGTATTATAAAGATTTTGGCACCGGCAGGACCTGGGTGAGTAATGGCAGCGGTGCATTAGGAGAGAGAGATGTGTGACAGGCTGAGTTGTGAGTCAACATCAGAGGCCTTGGGCTGACCCCACTGGGGATTACACACTCTGATTTAAGAGCATCTCTCCAGCTCCTCTCCTCTCTTCTATGTAGCACTCGGGTCCTCGGCGCATACAACACCCACCTGATGCAACATCCAGGATTACAGACACAAGCTCACGTGCATGCTCCCACGCACACACTTGTATGCGGGATCATTCTCGTTATACCCTTATTCTTAGCCCTGCTCCATCTTGTTATAGGGTCTGGGCAGAGTAGGATCATATCAGGGTTTGTATCCAGAGAAAGATGGAGAGAGAGACCCGAGCCCCTGCAGTGGTAAGTAAATACAGCCTAATGGCCTCTGATTAATTCTACATTGCTCTCATCGGGCCAGTAAAAAGAGATGTAATGACCTGTATGTCTCTCTCCCTCATTCCTCTCTCTCGCTCTCCCCCCTCCCCGTCTCTCAGTCTTTCTCAATTTCTCCCTCATTTGCTCAGCTTTTGATTATGAATTAAAAGGGATTGCAAATGGTATGCTGTTGGTTGGCCCCCTGATTGCCATATTTGATTAAGAAATGTCAGTGTGCATGTTTCCCATGTCTGTCTTTTTTTAGCCTCTCTGTTCGTTGCAACATTCACACATGCACGAGGAACACAATGGCTCCACGGCTCTCAGACAGTCTGCCATGAACAGCAAACTTGCGCTAATCAAACGCATTCTTCCGCCGTTGCCTTTCTCTTTTTCTCAGCCTCTTTTCTCATTTTTTGCCTTTTCAAGACTCGGTGGGTTTTTGTATCAGCTGTGAGACACAGCAACAAGGGGGAAATCACAGAAAATTAAAGAGCATTGAGAAAGACAGGTGGAGCAGAGAATAAAGACTGGAATAAGTGATGGAGATCAGTGTTTCTTTTCCCTGAGGACTGAAATCAGAGCAGACAGCGGCCAGTTTCATAATCTCTTTTAGTTAATTGTAATCCTCAAAATGGAAACTTCTGGCACTTGTTTAGTATGATTTGTATTTTCCTGCTTTTAAACGACGTACATAATGTATATACATATGCTTATGTTATATTTGCTTTTAACAACAGCAGCTATAAGCAAAAGAAGAAAAGTACCCTAAAGGCTTTACCATGAAGGCTGCAATTTACCTTTTTTGAATACATCTATATGAGATGGATACCAAGGCTGCCTGTTATATTGTACATAGCTTATCCTTTCATTGCACTAGCTGACTACAGTTCTGCTTACATGGAGCTGCTCTGAGTTTGTTCTCTTTCTTTACAGGTTAGTGGTCAGCTGGCCTCCGATCAGCAGCTTGGGAATGAGAAACACCTTTCAAATCAGACAAAATGTGGGATGTACTCATTGGTTTGAAAGTCACAGGTGTAAAGGCCTTGAAACACCGGGAGTGTGATGAATAAACAATGCGAAAATGCAAAATACTCGCCTGCGAATATTACGCGTCAAAACTATTCATACCGGCAGCGATGCAAATTTGCGACAGTTGCAACACTTTTTCAACAACAGATTCAAATAGATTCGTGCAGGCAGAGGACCAACTACCAGGAGAGCACCCAGAGAGCGACCCAGAGCAGCGTCTGGCAGTCTGTCTGAGGTAAATTGTTTTACAGCCTAAACTACTGTAAGTTATTTTATTGAGTTTTGTTTTAGCGAAATTGTCTTTGTCAATAATAAAGTTTGCCGTCTTGGTTTGGACCACAAAGCCTCTGTATTGTTGTACACTGTAGTGTACATTTTGAATATCTGTTCGGCACAACGTGATAGGTTGATGCCTTTATTTGTGGTGCGAAAATTTGACCTTGCTACGGAAAAAAATTACATTGTTTCTTCACGGTGTAATATTTGCATTCTGTGTGAAAGTACTCATGACAAAAACTACAGTTTTAAAAAAAATATCGTGGCATGCAAATTCAATTTGCACGAAAAAAACGGCCCCGGTTTGTAAAGGCCCTTGATACTAAACTCTTTGTGCCAGGAGCCGGTTGATGCAGCTCCTTGTAAGTTCAAACTTAGCCTACTTACAAAATAAGTGATTAGCAAGTGGACATTTAGTTAATTAGTTAGTAAATTCATTGCTCACACGGTTAATGTGAAGAATGCGGAACGTTTTTCCGGGATAATCCAATGGATGTGTCCCGTGTTCACAACGTCAAGTCACATTTTCACTGTACAAACATATTAATTTTAAGCCCAAGTTTGGTACAGTAGTTTTACCTGCTCTGTCTTGGAATATGTTGCAGCTAAAATGTGTCCACTTTAAGGAGGATAACAGGTCTTTTAAATTATAATTTTCAATTCCAAGTAAAGTCACAGGTCATTATTTTTCAAGTTTAAAATTAAGCCTAGTCTGAAGCCATCACAGCTGACTCAAGTCCAAGACATGCGAGTACCTACCTGTAGCTCTGGTTGCTGCCCTTAAATGACCCAGAGATCTTTGCTTTGAGCTCGTGTGTGTCTTGTCTTTAATATCTAATCACCACTCTCTCGCCTCTCTTCACGATTCAGGTATCTTCGGTTCTGAACGTTTCTCTCCTGTGACCTCTTCAACTCCTTTCAAAGCCATTAGTTTGTACTCAGCAGCACATATCTTATGTTCTCAAAGCTCAATCACAAACAGTCTTCGCTGTCATTCTCTGCACATCAGTTCACGAGCATGTGGCTTGTATGCATGTACAATTGAGTCTATGCTTGTGTGCATGTGTGGCTGCATGCATGGACATGCGAACTAGTATGCTTTTTGTGTGAGAGTGTGTGTGCGCTCGCACTTGTGTGTGATAATGGGCTGTGTCCATCAGCACACAGAGCACGAGCCCTCTGTATCAGGCAGAAGACACACTTAATGCCTGTCACAGGGTCAGATCAAGTGTGTACAAAGGAGAATTGAATCCTTTGAAAAACAGAATCCAACCAAGGACAGTTTTCCCATTTGCCAAGGAGTAAGAAAGAGAGAGGTGTATAGAAAGAGGGGAGAGGCAGAAAATGGGAGAGAGAAATGGTGTAGGTGCCTGCAGGAGAGAAATGTGTTGATCTTTTGAGATGAAAAG
The DNA here is from genome assembly GCF_043250625.1 of Sebastes fasciatus. NCBI lineage: Eukaryota > Metazoa > Chordata > Actinopteri > Perciformes > Sebastidae > Sebastes > Sebastes fasciatus. The sequence goes on along the minus strand of NC_133809.1, from coordinate 8,503,102 downwards.
CCCTACTTTCACAGGCTGCAAAATGGAATGGTGGGCTTCAGGGCCAAGGCTATAAGAAGAAGAGTTTCTTTCCCTTCCAGGTCCTTTTGTTATCCTCTCATCAGTCCATCTCAGAGGAGGTGGAGGTACGAGGCGAGGGCGTGGGAGGAGGTGGCTATGACAAATCTCTGCCCCACCAGCAAGAAATGAGCTCCCTCCCCGGCCATCAGGGGGGTAGATACACAAGCTACCTTACGCTGGAGATGAACACAGAAGCAGAGGAAGAGGTGAGATTGAAGTTTGAAGGCGGGCGCAGAGCAGAGGAGAGTGTTAATGAGGGGAAGGCACAAGTAGAAAAGGTTCCACTGGGCTCTTTTTTAGAAGGTGGCCCCTCTCGCATTATATTCTTGACTCCCCTCCAGGAGGGCCTAATGACGTTCTCCAAGGATGGCGGTCTTGTGGAGGAGGAGGGGCTGACATACCAGGAAGAAGCGCCCCGGACGCCACAGAGGAGGTAGCCAAGAAAAGGGAGAGAGAATGGCGTCCCCACTAGAGAGACGAGTGAGAAGGAGCTCTTTTTCTCAAGACTCTTCATGTGCCCATCTTCCTCTCACTTCAATCTCTCTCTTCTTCTCCGGCTCACCTCTCCACCTCCACCCATCCTCCCCTTTCTTGCCGCTCTGTCCTCTGGAGCAGGTTGGTAATTGTCACACACAGACAGCACTATTTTCCATTAACCTAAGTATGTACAAGGAGCTAATACCTAACTGAGCTAAATGTGGGTTTAGTTGTGATTTCAAGCGGAAATGGGGACCCTCAGGTAGCACCGTGGAGTGCAGTGTATATAACATTTTCAGAGAATTTCACATCCTTCCAGCCATCTCCAAAACAAATTCATAATTCACACCCATCTACCCCCAACCCCTTCTATTCCCCAAGAATGTCAGAGTATCCATAAACAAAATCAGAGGATACAGTAAGGTCTCTAATCAAGGCAATCAGTGCTGTTTTCAGAGGTGTACAGCACAGCAGCAGCGCTGGTCTCATCTTTGTCTGTGCTTTAATTACTTGCTTTTGCATTTTGATGGAGGGGGGTGACGGGGGTGATTGTGCCTTATCACCTATCTCCCAGGATAAAAGACTACCCAATTACTTTGTTTGGATGCTAATGATTGCATTTCATTAGTAGCCGCTCTTAGCCCTCCTCACCCAGTAAATGGATGAATATGCCGTAATTTCAATTATTGGAATTATGAAAATTGCTTTTAAAAAGACGGCACGGGTATCATCAGCTTTCCACTGTGACATAATGCCATTTTAATTTCTATAATAGTTTTAATTGTCAGTGGCCCCGCTGTGCATTAATCATTTAATTGTATTGTCTTTTTCCTGCTGCAAACACCTACACCCCCTGAACACCCACACGCTTTCCCGCCCCAGCTTTGAAAATACAAATCACAATCAGCACTATCATCTTGAGAGTGATGAGAGACGATGAAAACAAAACCAAGTTAGGAGCGTAATTCAAAGTTCTAAGATGTTGGTAGATAGTTTTTCTTTCTTAGAGGTTTTTGCAGAAGGATATACAGTATTTGGACAACATGTGACCTTTGATTTATCTGACATTTTGGACTGATTTTTAGTGAAGCAGGTGAAAAATTAAATGTTTATTTTCATTTTTTATGCTGCATTAAGGCTTTTAGAGCTGCAAAGATTAATCAATTAGAAAAAATTCTCTGATTCCAGCTTCTCAAATGTGAATATTTTCTGGTTTCTTTCCTCCTCTATGATAGTAAACTGAATATCTTTGAGTTGTGGACAAAACAAGACATTTGAGGACGTCATCTTCGGCTTTCGGAAACGCTAATCGACAGTTTTCACCATTCTCTCACATTTTATAGACCAAACAACTGATCGATTAATCGAGAAAATAACCGACAGATTAATCAACAATGAAAATGATCGTTAGTTGCAGCCTAGCCTCACTGAATACAAGTAGAATACAGGTAGAAGTATATAATTCAAAGCTATGACGCTATTAAAAATACACATTTATTCTTTCTTGGGGCCAAAAAAGAGAGATATTTAGTATTTTGTTGTATTTAAGGGCGATCTACAGGCTGTATATGGGTTACTTGGTTGAGATAGTACATTTCAAAAACCTTGACACCAGCTTTCTATGACTACATAGAAAGGTCAACGGTCAAGGATGCCACACAGACCTTCACTGAGAAGAACAGTGTCTTAGTGACAATATTCCCATTCAAGAAAAATACAAATACAGTTTATTTTTGTTTTTATGTTCATGATAATAAATATTATGATCCTCTTATTTTGCATGACACTTAACGATACTTAAATTAAGTATAATAAAAAAATTTACAAAGAATGTGAAATAGAATAATAAAGAAACAACTATAAAATAAAAACAGATAAACAAATCAAATCAATTATAAGTTGAAAGCAATTTTCAAAATATTCATATGTTCTGTTTCATATCGTATCCCTTATCTATATTTGTGTAGAGATGTTTTTTTAATCAAAAATGTACATATTTCACAGCACTTTTAAGTAGAGATGCTATGATTAATCAATTAGTTGTCAACTATTGAATTGATCGGCAACTATTTTGATAATCGATAAATCGGTTTGAATAATTTTAAGAATTTCTTTTTAAGAAAAAAAAGTCTAAATTCTCTGATTCCAGCTTCTTATAGCAGATATGAATATTTTTATTTATTTATTTGTATTTATTATTTTAAATAGTTTGTGGACAAAACAAGACATTTGAGGACGTCATCTTGGGCTTTAGGAAACACTGATCAACATTTTTCACCATTTTATGACATTTTATAGACCAAACAATTAATCGATTCATCAAGAAAACAGATTAATTGACAATGAAAATGATCGTTAGCTGCAGCCCTACTTTCTAGCCACCACATATGTACTTTATAAGGCAAAAAGAAAACGGTAAAACCACAGATAATTCACGGATAAAATTCTGTTTAAGCACAAAAGTCCAGAAGTGCAGCACTGCACTGAAACAAAGATGTAAAATCAAATACTCAACATGTCAATTTATTCACTGTTTTATACGCGTGGAGCTGTGAGCCGTGCAGCAGCAGCAGCACCACGAGAGGAAAAAGTTTGACTGACAGCCTTGAGAAGCCCTCCACTGTCTCCTCCATCGCTCCTCAAGAGGGAGGAGGTCAAGTGTACCCCCTCAAACAAACACACTCGGATGCCCATGCAGAACACCTTGCCAAGCCTTTTAGCCACAGCTCTTTTTCTTAAACTCATGTCATCAAGAGCACCAGAGGCATTGCTCAGGCTTGAACTTCTGGGGCGATGAAGTGGGCCGACGAACAGGCAGGAAAATACATCAGTGGTAGGAGGATCAGGTGTGCTCCCCCATGAATACATTTAATGCCTCAACCTCCAAATGTTTTCTTTCTAGTGGGTTTTGAAAAGAGAAAAATCATTTTGCAAGGATACCACCAACGTTTATATGCCACCAAATTAGTTGGAATGCAGTTACATAGAGAAAAGGGGCACTTCAAACCTTCAGAGATCAGCCTCTGTGAAAGCACAACAGCACCTTCTCTCATAGAAAGATGAAGCTGTGAAGCACAGGAGAGAGAAACGGTGCACTAAAACCAAACACACCTAGCAGGTGCCAGAATGGACAGACATGTTTAAGCATACACTCAGTGGCCACTTTATTAGGTACAGCTGTACAATCTAATGCACTCCAATACAACAGCCCTGCCATAACACATCTTTATGAAGCTCATAATGTTCAATTTTATAGTGTCATTGTTGTACATGTGTAAATTAGGGCTGTCAAAGTTAATGTGATAACGCAAATTAATTTTTAGGTTATAGGAGGGCTCAATTTTTTATGGCTAGAGTGAAGATACTGGCATCATTTGAAACCAGGAAACCTAAGAAATCCATTGGTACCAACCATGTCATACTAGCTTGTTGCAAAGGAGGCTGAATAGCGCTCCAATGTCACACTAAGATTTGGCGAGGAAAAACTGGGTTACCTATGGGTACCCACGAGTCTCTCCTTTACAGACATGCCCACTTTATGATAATCACATGCAGTTTGGGGCAAGTCATAGTCAAGTCAGCACACTGACAGCTGTTGTTGCCTGTTGGGCTTGAGTTTGCCTAAAACAACTGAACATATCAACACATTCTCATCCCAACTCGTCACATACTGATGCTTCGTCAGGACCCCTTGGCGTCACTTTTTTAACACACTGGGTAGCCCAGCGCGTCCAATTATGACGCTCCACTACGGTCTCAGTAAATACGTGGTTAACGTTGTGAATTCAAACAAAAACACTTGCTTAGGTTTAGGCAACAAAAACCACCTAGTTAGGTTTAGGAAAAAACATCATGGTTTGGCTAAAAATTACTGTTTGTAAAGTGAAAGTTGGGACACAAACCACAAACAGCGGTCTCCGGGATGAAAAGCCCTGTGTTTGTTTGTGCAGCTGGTACCCGTGTATGGAAAGTGAGTATCGAAACCGTTTCAAATATTCAGTATTGATATGTATCGATATTGCGATATTTTTGACTACACTAGTCGCTATCACATGCTGAGGGGCGTGACAAAGTGTTGGTATTTGATGCCCTGGGAATGAGAACCGGCTGAACATATACACAGAAATATAGGCATCATAAATGTAGACTTTATGGCAGAACAGTTATATTGGATTAATAATAAAGTGGTAACAGTTTAATGAAGTTTAATGAAACGGTTTCTGCTGACCGTTGGGTATTAAAGCAACATGCAGATATTTTTGCATCTGACTACAATTTGATTAACAGCTCCATACTTCTATGTGAATCGGTCTCTAATCACTAACTGATGATCCATTAAGTGTTGACTAACTTAACCTTTATTAGAATCATCACATACATACAGGAACATACATGAAATTTGACCTCTGCATTTAAACCATCCTAAGAATCTTAAGAGCAGTGAGCTGCTGTGAAGCGTCCGGAGAGCAACATGCCAGTACAGACAGTAGGATCGAACCACCAACCTTGTGGTTAAAGGACGACCCTCTCTACCTCCTGAGCTCGCTCCACTACTACTCGCACACAGTAGTGACGTGACACAAGCATTATTTAAGCATTATGGTTTGTAAAGTTTTAGCGACTTTTAAATCAAGTGTACTATTTCATGATAAAATGGCCTGACTACATTTCTTGAGATATAACAAAAATATAACACACTAACCAAAAGTGTATATCCTCCTCGGTGGAGGCCAAAGGGCTGGGCAATATGGCCAAAATACTCTATCATGACATATACATTTCATATCTCGATAACGATATACATCACGATATAGCATGTTTTCTGGTAATTCAATAAATAATTAGTCTACATGAAATAACCACATGATAAAGCCTATTTTTAATACTCCTGAATGAATTAAATACTTGACAAATGAAAAGTACTGATTTTCTCATTTTAAGAACTTGAGTGCAAAATTCACAGAACAGTTTTAAGTGAAATTATAGAGATAATAAGATAATAAATAAAGGCCTAGCCTATATCATAATAAAAACAATAAAGAGAAATATATACGATAGACCTTTTTATATCGTTTTGACGATATATATTGTCATATTGAACAGCCCTAGTCATGAATAATCTGCACATCCTGTCAAAGCAGGACCTGCTGATCTGTAATTTAAAGCCATTTTTATCACATTTCATTCTAAATGCAACAATAAAAAGCTGAATTTAAAATTTAGCCCATAAAAGACCTCCTCAAGTGAAAGAGTACAACTGAAGTTCAATGAGGAAATTGATCTTTTATTCAAATTAAAGAAGAATTACAAGCTGTAATGTGATACATTTGACCAGGTCGCTCTGTTCTTGAAACATCTTGATAATTATTGAATATCCTATAAATACAGCGCGGCTGTAGAAGACTCCGGAAACACTGAGACCGTTCCTAGTTGTCTCTTATGGAGCTTTTATTACTGCTGCTATAATTGACAGCCATTAAAGTTGTTGGGGGGGGAATCATCTCTAACATTCAGTGCTGTGCCACTCTGAAGGCTTTTTTATATATGTGACCAGGACCAGGCGCTGTCACTCAAGAGTGCCAAGAAGGACGGCGGGAAAGAAAGAACAAGCAAGTACGTGTGTGCGTGTGTGTCTGTGTGTGACACAAGGACTGAATGTGGGGTGGAAATAAAAAAGAGAGTGCGAGCGGAAGACAGGAAAGTACACTTGATTGAGGAGAGGATTTACAAAAGACTTGACCTTGGTGAGTTTGAATTATATGACTCTGTTGGAAGGGCCACATACTCTTCATCTGAGGCTTTCTTTTCACCCAACAATATATAGGCAGGGCAGAGGGTCAAGAGGTCTCTTAACATACAGTGAAAAAAGATGGAGATACTGTCAGTGTTTTTTATGTCTAAAGGAACAAGACCTCGCTGACAGGCATTTTTACATTGTGCCAATGGCAGCCTGATGAATGCCTGGCCTGGGACCAGCTCCTACACAATTGTGCCACCTTCTGGAGTAAATTGGTAAATCTATCAAGGACAAGTAAGACTTCAACTGGGATTCAGTTTAAGGATAACTTAGTTTGAGTATAGCTAAGATAATGAAAAAGAGAGAATCGTGTTGTGTGTTCCAATACCCATACTACCAAACTATTTAGTATGCCGGAAAAATATCCAGTATGTCCCAATACACAGTATGTCAAATGCAGTATGCCAAAAATACCAGGATGTCCTACTACATTCGGTCCCATTTTGCAGTATGCAAGCCAGCATGATTTTCTGGCTGCTCTGACCCACAACCCTCTGCACAGCGAAAATATATGAGCAAGAGGGTCAAAGTTTAAGGCGCAATGTTATGACGAAGTAGTATGTCCCAATTTTATGCATACTGCATGCAACAGTATGTATTTTGTAAGGTCAGCTGCAGTATGTACTAAAAGTAAAAAGAAATGTGATTTGGAACGCAGCCTGGATTTCTTTGGCTATATATTGAGGTGCTTCTTTCAAGTTTATTGTAACTTAAAAAATATCAAATGAATTACATGACATTACATATTACATGAAATTTTATTTCATTTAAATGATAATTTATGAATTTTACAAGTCCATAATTATTTCCTCTCAAGCTTTCTGGGAAGAACCGTTTCACGAGGTATTCGAAGCTTCGGCACAGTGCCGCTGCCACACTATTGTAAACACACGCACCTCTACACACAACAAACAGCGATATCCGTCTGAGAATAACTAATAATAATTAATGCTGAATATGAATAATGAATAATGTGGGATTATTCCTTATTAAATGGGCAATTTGGGGATTTACACATTATTATTACATACTTATATATATATATAAACAAAAAACAAAGCATTTGAATAGTGATTTAGAGGTTGATTACCATGGCAACGGTCGAAGCTTCAAAGAGTGCGGGTCAGCCCTACTTGGTACTAATTAAATAGTCGCATCCTATAATTGGTACACTACCAATTAATTAATCACGACTAATTGATTAACCTAGAGAATCTTTTAGTGCACAGTAAACATATAACAATGCAAAACATGTCAAAAAATTCAACAAATATGGAGCAGTTCTTTCAAGGCAATTCCTTTTCCCTACAATTAGTAAGAAATACAATTTTAAAGAGGAAATGATTAGCAAATTATTTGGATATTATTGAGCCGCAAAATAAACTGTTACCAAAAAAGTTATGGTATATGAAGAAATAGCAATAAAATGATTGCAACGATGCAACAATTAATCGATTAACTATTAAATTAAACGTTAATTACAAGTGACCGTAATCCTTGAGAAAATATGTTTACCATGAAATGTAATTGAGAATGCTGTTGTAGTAGTAGTTGTATGGGAAATAGAGCTGCAACGATTAATCGATTAGTTGTCAACTATTAAATTAATTGACAACTATTTTGATAATCGATTAATCGGTTTGTTTGTTGTGCAGTAGTTGCAGTACAAAGTAGGAAAGATTCCAAAAAATATAACAAATCAATAAACGGATATCCACAAAATAACTAAAAGTCAACGTTCACTTATTTTTGTTGCCTAAACCAAACAAATTAGTTTTGTTGTGTTATTTGTTTTGTTTCAATTAACAACGTTAATCCAACCGTAATCCAGGAGAAAATATGTTTATCTTGAAACGTAATTGAGAATGCAGTTTAGTTGTATGGGAACTAGAGCTGCAACGATTAATTGATTAATCAATTAGTTGTTGAACTATTAAATTAATCTGCAACTATTTTGATAATTGATTAATGGGTTTGAGTCCTTTTTTTTTAGGAAACAAAAAGTCTAAATTCTCTGATTGCAGCTTCTTAAATGTGAATATTTTCTGGTTTCTTTCCTCCTCTATGACAGTAAACTGAATATCTTTGAGTTGTGGACAAAACAAGACATTTGAGGACATTATCTCGGGCTTTGGGAAACACCGATCGTCATTTTTCACCATTTTTTGACATTTTATAGACCAAACAACTAATCGATTAATCGAGAAAATAAATCGACAGATTAATCCATGAAAATAATCCTTAGTTGCAGCCCAAGGCCACTTTCCCAGTTGGTTTGGATGGATATATTTCTATGTTTTATTTCTATTTGGGGTTTGTGGAGCTGTCAGAAAGGCTGATGTGAGTGTGTGTGTGTGTGTGTGTGTGTGTGTGTGTGTGTGTGTGTGTGTGTGTGTGTGTGTGTGTGTGTGTGTGTGTGTGTGTGTGTGTGGGCACTGAAAGCCTGGGTGTATGGATGTGTCTGTGTATTTGGGGTTGTGGAAGGCCGGGGGGCCGAAAGAGAAGATTGGGGAGTGATTCAATCGCTACACAAATGGATTTGGCTAATAGAAGGAGCCTCTGATCCTGACTGGTGCACAGCTGGAGCTCCCCTAATTGGAGAGGGTGAAGAGTGGAGAAGAGAGTGGAGAGAAAAGAGAAAGAGAGAATATGGCCCCCAGAGAAAATGCACCTCTGCTGTAACACTATTGACTCGTCGAGGATCATGCCAAACGTTAATACCGGTGAAAAAGGACACGCGCCGGGAGAGAAAGTCATGTGGAGGCTCATCGTGGCTCAGCGTTCATATTCTCACCTTGAAAAGCAGCTCAATAAATCTTTTTGTAATCGTTCTCAGTGTTTTAAATATCTGATGAAGGGTGCCGTATGAGCAAAAAGCAGGCCGCTCTAAAACCCACTTCACATCAGCAAGTACCATTAGAGAAACAACTCGGCCTGATAGGTGACAACAGGAGCCTTATAACCATTTAGCAGCACTGAGTACTCGCCACTTTCTGTCGGTGAATTGCACGCATTGTTAAAAGAAATCAAGATAAAGCATGTGATGCACTATTAATAATGACCTTCCTTGTTATTGCACCGACTCTCAGATAGTTGCAAATAAATATCAGACGAGTTCAGGCATGAAATTAATTCACACTTAAATTCCTGAATAGATTAAAAGAAGTGACAATTTCCCATCACTGTTGCCTTTGTGAAAGTGCAAAACATCCAAAAAGAGAGCAAGGCTCATCGTTTTGACAGCTACTACAACTACTGTCGAGCAATGAAAGACTGTAAGAGCCTCCACTAAAGCTTCAGAAAACAGAAAAAATTTCACATTTGAGCAGAAACACATGAAGAACCTTAACCAACCACAGCATGTATATGTTTTAGGGCTGTCAATCAATTAAAATGTTGAATCGCGATTAATCACAAATGAATCGCACATTTTTTGTATCTGTTCAAAATGTACATTAAAGGGAGATTTGTATTAGTAAGTATTTAATACTCTTATCAACATGGGAGTGGGCAAATATGCTCGCTTTATGCAAATATATGTATATATTTAATATTAGAAATCAATTACAAACACAAAACAATGACAAATATTGTCCAGAAACCCTCACAGGTACTGCATTTAGCATACAAAATAGGTTCTAATCATAACATGGCAAACTGAAGCCCAACAGGCAACAACAGCTGTCAGTGTGTCAGTGTGCTGACTTGACTATGACTTGCCCCAAACTGCATGTGATTATCATAAAGTGGGTATGTCTGTAAAGAGGAGACTCGTGGGTACCCATAGAAACCATTTTCATTCACATATATTGAGGTCAGAGGTCAAGGGACTCCTTTGAAAATGGCCATGCCAGTTTTTCCTCGCCAAAATGTAGCGCAAGTTTAGCCTCCTTGGCGAAAAGCCAGTATGACACGGTTGGTACCAATGGATTCCTTAGGTGTTCCAGTTTCATATGAAAAAACTCTTGCTTTAAAACTGAGCCCGCTACAATCTAAAAATCTAAAATTGCGTTAATGTGTTAAAGAAATTAGTGGGATTAAAACAAATTTGCGTTAACGCATTATCTTTGACACCCCTACAAAATACGCAACAAAAGTACTTGGATTTTGTGGATATCTGTTTATTGATATTTGATATTTTTTGAACTCTTTATGTTTGTACTCTTTCCTACGTTGCACAGCAACTGCTGCACAACAATTTCTATCTGGATAAAGAAAGTTTTAGCTCATCTTAGAGTGTGTGGGGTGTTAAAGTGAAGTTTTGCGGATCCGGACCAAAATATAAAGATTTATGTGTTTGCGTGCAAAAAAACGTACAAAGAGAACAGGTGTCCGGACCGCCTGAGAAAGTGTGTGTGCGTGTGCGTGTGCGTGTGCGTGTGCGTGTGCGTGTGTGTGTGTGTGTGTGTGTGTAAGAGACAGACAGTGAGAGAGCTCTTGTGTGTATTGTAAAAGCAGGGGGTCTCTTCCAATCTCCCAAAACACAAAGAGCTGCTCAGCATGAACCCACCAGGGGGGCTCTTAGGAAACCCATCAGCTCATAGGAAGAGGGCAGAGGAAAGACTTACATATAGGAAACGGGCTGTATAGGAGGAGCACACACACACACACATCCTCAAATCCTCTCTGATGCTACTTCAGAAAACAGCACGGTAGAAACCTGGATTGGGGACACAACTGGGAACCACACTTTTACGTACTTCCATGTGTCAGAACTGGGAAAAAGCACCAACACTGTGGACTACTTGGAGGAGAAGACTTACACCCCATGTTGCCCGTTTGACTAAGATCAACATATTAGTGTACAAACTGTCAGATCTTGCGGGGACACTCGCACACAGAGGCAGGCCGGCAGACCCTCCCACCGTGTTCCCATTGTGGCGGCCATTGTAACAGTTTTGTCTGAGCCATATGGGCTTGTTTAGGGATGTGGACCCCCGGCAGCTGAGGCTTTGTCCCCGTGTCACAGAGGTCGCTGGGATTGTGTTCCCAGCTAATTCCCTCTTTCAGGGACTGCAGATCAGAGTCTATAATGATCTGGGCGGCCTAGCACAGGGATTACTGCTGCTGCCTCTGACATCAACAGGCTGGGGTGTGTGTGTGTGTGTGTGTGTGTGTGTGTGTGTGTGTGTGGGTTGGGAATGAGAAAGAGAGCGAGATAGAGAGAGAGATGACATCTTAAGATGAAACATTGTCGCTCCTCCTTAACAACAGGAATCAATTGATTCCCCCCTCACAGCAAACCCACCCACCACACCGAAATAGATCCACCCCACCTCCCTCACACACACACACACACACACACACGCTCTGAGTTTTCCACCTCATTTCCCTCAATCCAGCTTATGCAAACATTATTAGCGGAGAAAGTGAAGGCAGCGAAGGGAACGTAACAGCTTCTTGTGTCTTCACTGACCTCCATTGTCATCATATGGTTCATAAATTACAGAGTGCTGTCTGATTTTACAGCTCTAGTGTAGCTGCTTCTGTCCTACGACAAGTAATTAATCCACCATTTAAATGTTGTGATCGGTTGTTCCTTATCTGCCATGGTGGAATTAGTATTCACCACAGTGTACAAATACTACATGAAAGAGTAAAAACCCTGCATTATAAATTCCATTAGGCTAGACACCTTTCAAACCCAGCTTTACACAATGGGTTCATGATTTAATGTAAAATGAACAAGTTTTAACTACGGATCCCTTTTCTGGTTTACATTAGGGAGAACATCCAGCTGCCCACTGCTTCTTAAACTGTTCTTTATTCCCCTTATGGGATGTAAGAATCATTACCAGTTAGATTTATACCCTTGTTATTATGAGTCTTCATTGCCTACAACTTAAACCACAATTTCTTTACCATTAATTTAGTTTGGTTTGTGTATACAAAGCTATTTTACTATAATCATTATTTATTTATATATATTTAGATTTAATTAAATTTTTTCTTTCTTTTTTCCTTATGTCTTTTTGTGTAAACTAATTTCAAAGTCATATTGTCATTTGTTGTTGTCTTTTTGTTTTGGGAAAAAAAAAAAAAAAAAAAAGGGAAAAAAAAGAAGTAAAAATAGTTGTCAGCCAAATATACTTATCAAAAGTAAAACTACTTATCATGCAAAATAACCCTGTCTGTTACAATATTATATACTTTATATCATAGTATTGATTTATTAATACAGATACTTTAATATGGTTGAAGTGGAGCTAATTTCATCTTTTTTATATTAGAGCTGAATTGTATTTGATTGAAATTTGATTAACTGCACAGCCAGTGTGTGTACATGTGTGTATAATTTGTTGTTGTTGGCGCTCGTTGCAATGTGAGAAGTATAGGTACGAGTAGGTCTTCTGTGATTGTGTGTTTTTTTTTTTTATGAATTGCCTTGTGATTGTACTGCAAAGCAATTTCCCCATGGGGACGAATCTATCTATTTATCTAAAGTAAAGTATACTCAAGTAAAGAAAAAATACTTTCCAACAACTATATTTATATCGCAACACAATGATAATCTTCGAGCATGTTTTGCTGTATCACATGTGAAATGATACAAAAACGTCTCCATCTCTTGACTTTGTGGCTCAGACACAAGCTGGAGCACTCAGGCAGAAAACCCTGAATTCAAAATTAATGGCTTATTGCAAAAAGAGCATATCAATTACTTCCAGGAAAAACTACGATGCACAATTGAACATTGTTGTTATTAACAATGCTTGCCTGACATGCTTCCAGGAGATAGGGAACCAACCTGAGTAATCAGATATATGTGTTCTCAAGAAGAGAGGCATCTATATCCTAAATGAAGAGCACTCACACACATATACATGCTGAAGACGAAGGACCCTACTCTTCATGAAGGCCTCCGTTGCTTGATACAGAGTACTTTCAACAAGGCAGCTAAAAACAAACTTTTTTGCTTTCTTTCATTCCACTTTTAATTCTCTGCTCTCATTTGTTTTTGTAAGCATCTTTCCATATTTTATTCCCTTTCTTCTTTCCCCCCGGTGAAAGGGACTTTCATTGAAATTCATGCTCTCAAGGACCGGCACCCAAGCAAGGCCAGAAGATAATAGGCCGACCTATTTACCCAGCAGTTTTATTTATCTTTTTTTCCCTCCTCCTTCCCCCCCCGGCTTTGGATTGATCATGGTCGCTGCAAGATGACAGCTGTCTCCTGTGCATTAGCATTGCAAATGAAATGGAAGAAAAAGAAGAAGTGGAGCTTCAGTGTGTTGAGCCACAGGCCGGCAGTCTGTGCTGGGAGAGAGCGGATCAGCTGGCCAACTGGTGCTAGGACGCCGTGGGACGAGGAGCAGCTGACAGTGGGACACGGAGACAGCGGTGTTGACGGCAGCTTTGGACAAAAGAATGTATTTAAAGGTTCTCTCTATGATATCCAGAGCATTAATATAGCAGCAAACAACTATTTGCTATGCAAAGATATAGATCAGTAATGTCTACCTGAGCAGAGAATGAAGCCACTCTCCCTCTGTGTGTGTAGTAATCAGAGCTTCTGTGAAAAACTACTGTGCTTTGTTGACATCGCCGGGCCGGCCATGCGTGCTTTTAGTGCGTGTTCGTGCATGTGAGGGTGCCCCACTGGCTAGCTCACGACCACTCTGCACTGCTCTCCTACGGCGGTTACAGCTGATAACAACCGATGGCGCCGTTGCAGATCCTCCCCCTTAATATGATACTTGATGAATTCATTAGTGACCAGTGGCCACATGCACATATGAAATTTAAATTGTGTTTTTTTCTTTTACTACCGCAGCAACTGCAAACAGTACAGTTCTCTGAACACAGAGGTGTCTGAGCCGATGGCTAGCAGCTAAGCGCTAAGAACTTCTACAAGTGCTGACAGAGCTAACACTTAGCGTGGGAGGGGGGAATCGGAGGGTGGCTGTTACGGTTCCGCTACAACGCGGTCCCGCAGTCGTGGGACGGCATTATCAGCGGTAACTGCTGTATGAGCGCTGGGCAGTGCAGCAGCAATTAGCTAGCCAGTGGGACACACATCCAGCTTCCATTCACATGATGGGGATTGAATGAAGTACACTATTGGTATCGGTCTCACTTTAAGGGTTGCTTCGTAATTATTTAAAAGATAACCCAGTCTGGACCTTTAAGTTGGACGTCTTTTTTGGCTCATGCGCTGGACGAGCAATCTTCATCTCAAGTGAGTGGACGGCATCTTTGAGTTTCGGTATCCAGTTCCTAAAACACATTCATAGTCTTGGAAATCACAGAAAAAAAGTATTTTTTTCTGCTACGCCTCACGGTTCATGAGCTATTAGCCAAAATCGACATTTCTGGCCACATGGGGGCGCTATTGATGGTGTTTTTAATGTCTTTTTTATAGTTCGAGAGCTAAATTCCAGGAACCCTGTGTACCAAGTTTGATCTCTTTAGCATTTATAATTTTTGAGATATTTCATGAGAAAGTGCTCGTCGTAAACATTTTAAATGATGTTCTTCTCCATCTTTCCCATTGTGGCAGTTTGGTTTCAGGTGGATGGGTTGATCATTAAAGGCGACGCACATAAATTTGCTTGCAGATGGACATATACTGAGCTTTTTGTTAGGTTCATGGGAAGGTAAATCAATGCAGGATTATTGATTTCTATTCATAAAAATCCAATGCTGCAAGGACTCGGCACACATTGTGTTGAAAAGAGGGGAGATGCATTTACTTTGGCCATGTGCTGAATGCAGCTGTATAAAACCAGGATCGATTAACACAATGTATTAAACCTTCACACAGGGCACACGTATGTTGGTACCCAAGGACAAATCTTATTAATATCACTTCTGCTGGGAGGCAACAAAGGTAGGTGATTGTTCCAAACCCCCGCAAAGAAGTATTGTCATGGTAACCGGTGAGCACTTCAGACAAAGCTGCATGCATCCACATGGAGTGAGAACTCAAACACACACATGCACATGAATGCATAAGCAGGCGTACGGAAATCACAGAGCAGCGAGACAAAGGCAGCATTGTGAGAAAGGCTGTGAAAGTTTACATGAGAGATAATTCAACATGAATGTTATGCTTTATCTTTGCTCTTGTTTATGTGCTCTCAATCAGCAGTGGTGGAATGTCAACAAGTACATTTACTCAAGCACTGAACCGAGTACAGTTTTGAGGTACAATTATGGCTACAAGTTACTTTGCAGATAGAAATTTAAAGTTTATGAAATACAAACTAGTGGTTCTCAGTAGGGGTGTAAATCCAAGTTTCATCATGATACCGCATTAAGTTAATTCTTTGGACAATGATACCATATTTTCTGATATCACAAAAAGTCTGTCACGATACAGGTTCGATTTGATTAATTTCAGAGTCCTGCGATCGATATGAGACATCATATTTCATATATATTTAACACAATCATTTATATCAACTCACAAAAAGCAACTAAAGTATGATTTGACAATTTAATTAGTGGGCTCTTCCAGACATTTAAATGAAAAACAATCTATTCTTTTTAATACAAATTAAAATAGACCTCCTGTTGTTCATGTATCGAATGTTTTCACTTTGCATCGATGATATTGGATCATTGATTATTAAATCAATCTATCGATTCAGATCGATGGATCGTTACACCCCTAGTTCTCAACCTCTTTGCCTTGTGACCACTTACAAAAGAAGCAGAATCTTTTTGGGGCTCTTTGTCACTTTTCAGATGTCTTTGAGTTTCCCCTTTTAACGATCCCTTCCAGTCATATTTTAAGATATATACACTGGGGCCATTTTTTTCAGCCAAACAAGTACTTTTACATTTAATATTTTGCCGATAATACTTCAACACTTTTTATTGAAGGAATACTTCAACACAAAAATGATTGTTTGTATATCAATTACTCACCGTGTGTTACCTTGAATTCTCTGAGAAAACGTTGTTTTTCTCGCATGCCTCCACGGTGAATGAAGAATACAAAAACTGAGAAAAGTCTTGATGAATTGAAGTAAATGGAGGCCGCGTTTAACAACAGCAAAACTACATCAAAACATTTGTTTACAAACTCTCACAAACCTCATGCAGTATAATCCAAGTCTCATTTATCCAGTCCAATGCTCACTACTTCCCAAGCACATGCATGTTAAATAAAACACTACTATTTAAAACACTTCGGAGTAGCGCGCCTGCGCAAGCGTGAGACTGTTCATGCGGAAGTGTTTTAAATAGTAAGGTTTTAGCGATGATGCATGTGCTTGGGAAGTAGTCAGCATACGAATGGATAGATGAGACTTGGATTATACTGCATGAGGTTTGTGAGAGTTTGTAAACCAGTGTTTTGATATCATTTTGCTGTGATTAAACTTGGCCTCCATTTAGCTCAAGACTTTTCTCCGTTTTTGTATTCTCCGTTCACTGTGGAGGCATGCTAGAAAAACAAAGTTTTCTTCAAGAATTCAAGGTAACACACGGTGAGTAATTGATATACAAATGGTCGTTTTGGGGGTGAAGTATTCCTTTAAGTAGGATTTTGAATGCAGGACTTTAACTTGAAACGGAACATTTTTAGTTACTCAAGTAAAGCATCAGTTTACTTCTTCCACCGCCGTCAGAGAGAGTTACCTGAGAAAGATCAGTGGTGTAGCTTCTCTTCTAGAGCCCACCTCAGATTTCACGGGGCCAAAGAGACGCACAGAGGAAGCACAAGTAAACTGGCTGGGCCTTTACAAATGCTAGAGTGGCCATCCTCCCACTGCCAGTCCCTCACACAGGACCACAATTAAATTCTTCGCCTACTCATTCTTTTCCTCTTTTTTTGTCTCTTGAGAAGACACCTCACTTGAGAAACCACTGAGGCTGCTTTTTAAAGGTCCCTGTGTGGCAGGGTGACAGAGGACACCACTCTCTGCCTTTTCTCTCATTTGGAAAGACCGAAGTGAAATTGAAAAGGGGGTCCTCAGCTCCCTCCCCGAAGACCCTCTCTAGCCCTGCTCCCCTCCACCTCTCCCCACCCGCCTCGGCCTGGGTGGACTCCCTCGGTCGGTTCTCAGACCTCCCCTGTCTGTGTGATACCAGCGGTATTGTGAGAGGCTGACAAAGAACAGGAAGCCCGGGGGTCGGCAGGGCAGGCCTGAAGGTCAGCTCAATCAGTCTCTGTATGATGGATGCAGCGCGGGGGCCGGGTCACCTGAAAATGCACCGAACAAGATGGCCCAATACACACCCGCCTGCTCTGGTCCTTTTGCAGCCTCTGCTCTTTCCCTCTTTCATTCTCTCTCACACATACATGTATAGGGCTACACAATTAATAAACATTTTATCAAAATCGCAATATGGCCTACTGCAATTGTCGAATCGCTGTATTTGTTAAAATCACAATATTTGTCAAAGGGAAATTAAATATTGTGGTGCTGCAGAGATGTTCTGGCCTACACATGATATTCTACAGACTGAAGAAAACATCTTTGTTTGGTACAGATCCCTGCTGAAATCACACTATAATCAGTTCAATATGTTTTTCAATGAAAATGAGAATAATGATGTAAAAATTATCATTCACTCTCATATCGCAAATCATATCGCAATTGCAATATCAGTCAAAAATAATCGCAATTAGATATTTTTTTAAACTTGTGCTGCCCTAAACACATATCACGGATGAAAAATGTGTTTTTTCATTTAGTGATTTGGGAAACAGACCCTTTAATTGGAGATATACTGTTGGATATTGTATAAATGTGTTTGGTGCACATATTTGTACACATTTCTTATATTTCAAATTTGTATTATTATTTATATTCCCTACATATGTTGTGTTATATATTGTAGCATTATGTACATAATTTGCATGTTACATACTCCTTTATTTCTATTTTTTATTTCATGCTTTTATATAAGAGCAACTGTAACGTCCCAATTTCCACCCGTGGATTGATAAAGTATTTCTGATTCTGATTTAAAAGATCAACTCTGAACTATAGTCATTTCACTTTTGCTCGGTCCAGGTACGTTTTTCAATGATTATCAAGAAAATTTTAACAAACAAAGTGTTTTACGGGAAGATAAAAGTGACAGAGAAGACAGAGAAAAACAAGCAGAAAAATAAAGACAGAGGGATTTCTTTAAAAAACGTACACCTGACACACTGATGTAAGTTATATGAATTTTGATAACATGAGAGTCATGTGAGAGTCCACCACTTTCTCTGGCATCCCAGCACTCTGAGCGCTGTGTGTCAGTGGGTGGGACGAGGTGTGTGTGTGTGGGGTGGTGTCCACCGTCGTCATGGAGACCCCAGTGTGTGGGAAGCAGTCCAAACATGACAGGGCTGAGTTTACTGACTCAAGGTGACTGGGCCGAGGGCACAACAGCACACAACGGGGGGACAATGGCCGCTCCATTAGTGCTAATGGGGGATACATGTAACAGGATTAGGGTGAGGACACCTGGGGGGGGGGACCACATGGGGAGATGGTACACCCGTCCCACCCACCCACCCCCAGCCCTCCCGGTCTTGTCCCACTCCATCAGACTTGCACAAAACCAGCAGGAGTCGGCTGTGGAGGGACGGCTGACTTCCCACCATGATGTTTAACCTGCAGAATGAGTGTGAGTCGACTCAGTAAGCATCCACTGATGACTGCAGGGTGAAAATCAAATCACATTTTTATGATTTAATAATGAGAAGTGACTATTCTGCTGTGCTCGGATTTATGAAACTATTTCAAAACTGGTTAGATAAGCTTGAACGCTAATGGAAATCACGCCAAAAACAAAGTTTTCACTTTTATTGAATATAGTTAATCAGTGAGCAGAGGTGGTAAAAGATCAGATCATTTACGTAAGTAAAAGTAGCGATAGTACAGTATAAAAATACTGCTAGAATCAATTGGAAGCAGGCTACCCCTCCCTCCTTTAAACATTGGATCAGAGATATATTACAACTTTTGAAGCTAGAAAAGATAAGATCTGCTCTGTTTTTTCATAAAATGTTACTGAATAAACATGAATAGTATGCGGTGAAAAAGCAACGTAATTTTTCTATGGAACAAGGACGATTTTCTGAGCTTTCACAACGCGAATAAAGGCATCAACCAATCGCGCTGTGCAGAACACTTTTGGACAATCTAATCTATAATAATGCATCATATCTAATAAAATAAAATAAAATGGCCCCTGTCAGTGTTATCTTATTAAATTATTTGTTATCATCATTTATACATTAAAAAATAAGCAATACTCTAATGTTGTAGTTGGTCAAGGTGGAACTACTTTTAACTGTTTTATACACTTTTGGGCAATTTAATCTATAACAATGCATCATATTTAATGAAATATGTTTTGTATGTAATATGTTTCCCTCTAAAATGTGGAGTTGAAGTACAAAGTAGAATGAAATTAATACGCACAAGTAAAGTAGAAGTATCTCTAAACTTGAGTAAATGTACTTAGCTACTTTCCAACAACTGTCAAAACTGGTCACAGCACTAACTGTAAATATATATTTGTCTTTTTATCAACTAAAACTGGCCGAATAGTGCTTGAATCTATACAGTTAACGTATTAGTGTAATCAGAGTAAATGGAAATCAAGAAACATTTGGACCAGTAACAATGTTCTGAAATGAAATTGGGCTGTGTGACTTTTCGAATCAGTGTTTCAATTACAGCCAAAATGTGAAACTGTTAATAATAATTTAAAAGTAATAAAAAAAGATCTTTACAACTAGATCTCCACATCACCACAACTCTCACCTTCCCAGCAGCAATGTAAATCAAACAGAAATAAATCTGAGACCGAGAGGTCAATGAATCTCCGATGGTGGACTGTGAATCCTGCCAGGTCGTCCCGCCCCTCCGTCCCTCCCAGCTCATCCCTCATCCCCAATTCTCCATCTCCCCCTTCTGCAAATTCCTGCACTCTGCCCAAGACGCCCAGTCAATTAATAAGACATTGTCTCCTCCCCTTGGAGCCCGTGCACAAGAGGCCACCCAGGAGCCAGCGGGCCTTCCCTCTAAAGCTGCTTCACTGGTGGCCCCCAGGAATGCCAATCGCTTTGGGAACAGGGCAGGATGGATGGAATGGGGGGGGGGGGGGGGGGGGTCTGGGAAGCTGGATAATAGAAACAGCCCCATCATGCTCATGTGCTGGGGCAAACCAGTCAAAAATTGGAGGGCAACAAAAGGAAATGCGTTCCACTCCCAAGGATCGGAGGCACTTCACCCCTCTACAGTCCTAAACCCCACCCTCCGAAACACACAAGCAAGCACACACACACTCATTGGTTTCACCGTACTTGAGAGAACATTGCATTAGCTTACATTCACTTCCTGCTGGCTTACCATAAACTATTAGCCCCAGCCCTAATCTTAACCAGCGAGCCAAAAATCACGATGAGACCTGGTTTAAAAACAACTGCACAGGACTGGTGGGGTGTCGAGAGTCAGTCCCATCAAGTAGAGCTAAACTAGACCACCACACACACATCCAAACCCAGCTCAGGGCTCAAACTCCTCCATCATGTCCTGTCCTATTACGTATTCATCTCTCAGCTCCCCCATCTGAGAAACACGTCCTCTGGGAGGAGGTATAGACAACGGTGAGGACAACTTGTTTTCAGCTTATGGGATTCTTGGTATTTTGTGTGTTTTAATGTGTTTAGGTTATTGGACATCTGAATTGTAAACATTTAGCACTTCAACGTAGCCTTTATTTTGGTTTCAGCATATCTATATTTGTGGTACTTTGTGTATGTTCATACATTTCATTTATATGACTGTTTTTAGTAGTTTGCTGTGTTTAATGTTGTCCTGTCTGTCCGGCACTCAACTCACCAGGGCAAAAACTCAACTCAGCCCTGCTCCAAAATGAAACTCTTCTCCACAACTGCAAACATAAAAACTACGCATCTACATACAGTAACAACTCACCTAGAGCCTCAGACAGATAGCCTTAGGTCCTCTTAAAGTGAACCTATGTAACTTTGGCCTCACACCAGCAACTGTGGCCAGAAGTGGCAGTTAAAGGATAATGATGAATGCAAAACAAAAGAGTTATAAAGTCAGCAGCTGACTCAGTAATACCTGAAGTTTGCTGATATTAATTAACATTAGCCACATAAGGTAATGGTCATACTAGACCATAAGGCTGTAGCAGCAAAACCCCTGAGTGAACTGTCCGATCTTAAGTCCCGCCCCCCTTAGTTACTGTTGCTCCGGCAGAAGGTGGAAAGCTCTGTGCCCGCCAGCAGCGGCTCCTCCTCCGGCCAGGAGCAGAGCTTGCTGCACGCCGGTCCCCACCAACACCACGCTACTTGCGGCCCAGGATTGCTTGGCCAAGTGGTGGGAAGGAAGGCAAAGGATAACCAGAACCAGGACGGTGCGGGGCAGACTGTCAGACCCTAATACTGCAGTAAAATGAGAGATTTTCTAAAAGGGACTCTGGTGCTCGGACACACTACCGCTTTTATCAACACAAAATGAAAGTTCCTCGTAGTATGACGGTGACTGTATACCATGTAATGTGTCCATGAAGGTTGTCACACTAATATAATGTGACTTACATAGTAATGTTACCTTTAAACAGACGTAGCATAACGTAAAATGTAAAATGAAGAGTGCATCAATTCCTTTCAAAAGTTAGATATAGTAGTTATCATAGCAACAGTTTGGGTAACTTTTGGTAGCTTTTTCTTGTTTCAACATGATGATGGACAAAGCGGTGTCCATAAAGAAATGGTTTTGGCGTGGAAGACCTGCAAAGACCCATGACTCCAACCCCGGGAGAAGTACTAGAATATTTTACTCAAGTAGGCTAGAAGTAAAATTACTTGCAAAAAATGTACTCAAATACATATGATGACCTATAAAGAACACCTTTAGGCTGCAAAATAAAGTGTATTAGCATGTCAACGTGTACACTAGTGGAACAACTAGCTGATCACCTCCATCTAATTTTACAAGAATGAACCAGAAAAGAGGACAAAACTCAGACAGTTACACAAAAAATTACTAACAATTAACGAAACCAGTTATGGACACCACAGCAGATGCAAGCATTATTAAACCACATAAATTAAACACGTCAACAGCAGAATAAATTATCAGCAAGACAGCCACAGAGATGTAAAGACAATATAAGCTTCAATGCAGCTACAGCCACAAACAAACATATTAAAACAAAAAGAGAGCTGAACAATTTTTGAGTTACATTCTTCAATGAGTGTGTTGTTGTACTCACCTCAGCCTCTCTGGTCCCAGTATAATCAGTCCACTCAGCCTCTCTGGTTCCAGTATAACCAGTCCACTCAGCCTCTCTGGTTCGAGTATAACCAGTTCACTCAGCCTCTCTGGTCCCAGTTTAACCAGTCCACTCAGCCTCTCTGGTCCCAGTATAACCAGTCCACTCAGCCTCTCTGGTCCCAGTATAACCAATCCACTCAGCCTCTCTGGTCCCAGTATAACCAGTACACTCAGCCTCTCTTGTCCCAGTATAACCAATCCACTCTGCCTCTCTGGTCCCAGTATAACCAGTCCAATCAGCCTCTCTGGTCCCAGTATAACCAGTCCACTCAGTCTCTCTGGTCCCAGTATAACCAGTCCACTCAGCCTCTCTGGTCCCAGTATAACCAGTCCACTCAGCCTCTCTGGTCCCAGTATAACCAGACCACTCAGCCTCTCTGGTCCCAGTATAACCAGTCCAATCAGCCTCTCTGGTCCCAGTATAACCAGTCCACTCTGCCTCTCTGGTCCCAGTATAACCAGTCCACTCTGCCTCTCTGGTCCCAGTATAACCAATCCACTCAGCCTCTCTGGTCCCAGTATAACCAATCCACTCAGCCTCTCTGGTCCCAGTATAACCAGTCCACTCAGCCTCTCTGGTCCCAGTATAACCAGACCAATCAGCCTCTCTGGTCCCAGTATAACCAGTCCACTCAGCCTCTCTGGTCCCAGTATAACCAGTCCACTCAGCCTCTCTGGTCCCAGTATAACCAGACCACTCAGCCTCTCTGGTCCCAGTATAACCAGTCAACTCTGCCTCTCTGGTCCCAGTATAACCAGTCAACTCTGCCTCTCTGGTCCCAGTATAACCAGTCAACTCTGCCTCTCTGGTCCCAGTATAACCAGTCCAGTTTAGCATGTAGCATGTTAGCCATGACGTAGCTACAAGGTGTGTTTGATTTGAGTCATTAGCGGCTCATTTAGCATTAAATCAGTGATTAATTAATGTAAATGCAACCTTTTTTTACCTGAGCATAAACTGTGTATTACATAGATGGACGACGCGTCTCCACTTCCTCCCAGTGTACAAAAGTAAAAAACAAAATATGATGAAAACATCCCGAAACACTTGAGCTGCCATCTTCACAGTTTGACGTCATTAGGAGTCGGAGTCTGCGCAGTAGAGAGCTGGACCAACGGCTCTGATCGAGGTCCCGCCCACAGAAGCCGCCTGAGCCAATCACGAGCCGAGTACGGCCGCAGGTTGCTAGCGTTAGTCACCTAGCAACCTGCGTCTCTTTAGCCCCTCTCCAGTGGCTCCCTGTGGATTTTAAAAAATGGAAATGAATAACTGTTTTTTTGTTTACAGTTTAATTTGTATTGATCATTGTTATAGGTCACAATGAGGAAAAAAAATAAATCTGAGTTTTAGAGAATAAAATCATAACTTTTCGAGAAAAAAAGTTGTAATATTATGAGAATAAAGTCATAACTTTATGAGAAAAAAATCATAATATTACGAGAATAAAGTCATAATATTACGAAAATAAAGTCTGAAGTTTACAAGAAAAAAAAGTAATATTTTGAAAATAAAGTCAGAAGTTTACGAGAAAAAAAAGTCGTAGTATTATGAGAATAAAGTCTTAATATTATAAAGTAGTAATTTTGCGTGTTATTTTCTTTTTTTTCTCGTAAAGTTATGATTTTATTCTCGTAATATTACGACTTTTTTTCTCGTAAAGTTATGACTTTATTCTCATAATATTACGACTTTTTTTCTCGTAAAGTTATGACTTTATTCTCATAATATTACGACTTTTTTCTCGTAAAGTTATGACTTTATTCTCGTAGAAACCATCTTTAACAAAAATGTATTAGACGTTGCTCTGCCCTCCTGCGGCCGAAGACACACACCAAACATCGTATGTTGCCAAGAAGTGAAAGTCAATTGTTTGTTCCATTGCAACATCAGCGCCCAGCAGCAAAGCTACGTCATTTTGGACTGAAAGCGACTACCGGACGCTAGTAAAACGTCTGTCTAATAAGTGGCGTATTAAAGTAAAACAAACTGATTTCTATTCTATTGTCATATTTAATATTGCTACTGAAATGGCCTGTGTTAAACAAAAATAAAAAAATATTATAAGTATAATACGCATTTCCAAAGGTCAAAAATGACAGCTGTTGTAAAAAAAAATACCGGAGTTTCGTCCCTGCTTATGGAATCTTTGACACAACTGCAGCTTCCTTGTTTCCGTTTGAAATGTACAAATAAAGAACAAATAAAATTACTGATTTAAAAAAAATACTAGTATATTATATATTATATAATACAAGTTCGCAAAAATACGATTTTGTGACAGTAACGAGAGTAATTTGTTACTTTCCACCCCTGCTCCACCCCCAACACCTTTTAGATCTATCTGTCTATGGTGAGCTTCAATTGTTGATTTGACTGAAGTAATCAGTAATTTTTGGTTGTTATAACTTATATAAATATGTTTTTTTAGAGGCTATTTCAAAGGTTTCTCCTCCATGTCACACTTTTTAATTCCCATAATGACAAATAACCTACTTTCTTCTCTGTACACCAAAATCAATTGGTCATAAAATGAGCAAACAGGAATTTTACTGACAGATGAGGATGAGTGTTTTGGAAATATAGTTGACAACAATGTATGTGGGCATGAATGAGAACAAAAGTAAAATTGGTTCAGGTTGTTTATGGAGCGCTTTGAAGGTGAACAAAAAAGGATTTTGCATAAATAGGCAGAATTATGCTCCATAGCACAACAAACAAAGGTTCACATTGTCTCGATTCTACCACTATTGCTTGAAAAATCTTTTTCAAAATGTCTTTTGGTCTACATTACAAAACTGCTTCAGGAATCACTCCACCATTATAAGTAATATTCAATTATTAGACCATGTATTTAGGCACAAAAAAAGAAAAAGAAATCCACCGACCACGTCTTAGGCTTTTAAAATGTTGGTCTTTCTGGGTGTATTTTGTCTTTCTTGATGTATTAGTCCATAGTCTCCCTAAAAAAAAACAACTCAGTGATGGATTTTAGAGTGCAGATCTTCCATCTGAATACTTGACCACAGTATACAACACATTGTTTAGTAATGGATCGTATTTTAGTGCAGAGAGATTTCAAAGAAAATAGATATCATGCACACACACACAGAGGACACACTGTGTAATGAGTTTCTCCTGCTGAACGTCCATATTGACATCCGCACTGCAAAAATTAGCAAGGCGAAAGTGCTCTGTGAGTGCACCATCTGTAATGTTGCCTATACTGTCGTAGCAAGCGGGGTGAAACTACAATAAGTGGACTGAAAGCCATGCATAAAAAACAAGCTGCTTTGCTTTTTAAATCTTGTGAAGAAGTTCTGTATCAAGCTGATGGTGTCATGCAGAGGCCGCGGTACACTTGGCTGACTTGTCTTGAAGTGACATTCGATTTTATGATGGAAAAATCAGAAATAAAACACAGAGTGATGTCTTTAAAGCATTTCAGCTCTCATTGACCTGGAAAAAAACAAAGGAAAACAATTCAGTAAGTTTCAATTAATTTAATAGATAACTTCTATATTTTGGGCAGTGCCTGAATTGAACCAACAAAGATGCCCTAATTCAGCAGTTGCATGACATGATCATTGCATGTATCTTGAATATATTTGTATTTATATGTATATCTTGGTAATATATCTTACTACAAATGTTTTTTTGTATGCATTTCATTACCTAAATTAGGCATACATTTCCACAGTTTATACATAAATGTATATTTGGTAAATAAACACTTTTTATGTAGCTATCAAATTGTACACAAATGTAATATTGCAAATAAGCTACAAGAAAAGACAAAAAGCTTATAATATATCTGTTGACCTACAGCTTAAATTGTATAATAAGAGGGAATACCAAAGGTATTTTCAGCGCTGTTTTCTCAGCATTGAACTATGTGTTTATACACTGTAGAGACAGTTATGCAGGTGTTTAGGGGTGCACACCTAGACTCACCTGGAGGGGATGGTACACAGTAAGAAGTAGGGGGTACTAAAATCAGAAGTGAAGTACTCAGTATTGGTGAGTACCGGCCTATTTCAGGCACTGATTTTGCGTATTTTCAGACAGGATATTTTTTTGCTGTGCACACAGGTGACCTTTGACCTTTTCGATGCATTGATGCAGACCCTCTCTGATGACAAACTACTGGTTTGGTTTGGGAGTATATTGATTTTTGACACCTAAAAAAACAGGAGTTTCCCTCCTGTGTGTTCACCTGCTCAACACCAAAAACTCCCTTATTGATATGTAACTTTTTCCAAAGAGCAGGTCTGACAGGAACAGTCCAGCTGATTGAGAGCCGAAGAGCGTCATCTCCTGTCAGTATGTGGTAGTACACAACAGAGAATAAGACAACTTGTAGCTTTATACTAGAAAAGAGAGAGAAAAGAGATGCAACTATTAAAAGTCCATTAATCGATTAGTGGATTGACAGAAAAGTAATCAGCAACTACTTTAATAATCATTTAATCTTTTTGTTATTTAATTTGAGCAAAATAAAACTGGTTTTAACTTCTTACATGTGAATATCTGCTGGTTTTCTTTGTTTTCTATAATGGTAAAATGCAAAAACAAGCAATATGAATAAGTCAGTTTTGGCTTTGAGAAATTGTGATTCCAGAAATTAATCAATTAATAATTGATAATGAAAATAATAATTAGTTACAGCCCTAGTGGAGATGATATGTTATATTTCTTTTTTTTTTATTGCAACATGTGACAAACAGTTTCATATTTTCTGGAAGGATTCAAAGACCCTAAAGCCCTTAACTTCTAAAATAAACATTTCTTCACAGACATGACACTGCAAACACAACCAATGCTCATTTATCAATACTTTACACATGATCAATATTCCCTTATGACTCATAATCACCAGAGTTCATTCTGATTTTCCTCTGAAGTCTCACACTAGTATATTTATCATACAATATTAAATATGAGTTTTAAAAGAGACTGGAAACCTTTAGTCAGGTCCACTTCATATAACTATTTTAATCAGAGCACAAAAATAATAGAACTGGACATTTACAGTACTTACAGTTCACTTTTTAAAGACACAAATCTTAATTTGGTTATAAATATGCATTTAATCGACCTGGTACATAGACATTAATCTCTAGTCCTGCTAGACAACATGAAAAATCATACTTTAGTTTTGAAGCATATTTAACACAATCTTATATTTTACTCGTCTATGAATGAATCTTAAAGGCTGAATGGAGTTCATGCTGCAAAGGAAACTGTTCTCTGCGTGGCACTTTATTAAACACTGCCATCTTGAGGCCGCTCGCTGAAACAGAGTTCCCACGTCTCCACACATGCCTTTTTTCTTTCTTTTTTTAAATATAAAAAGACCTAATTATTAGTAAAGATCAATAAATGAACAGGAAATCGCACATTTATTGTCTTTCTGACAACTCGTACACACAGATCCTGGTATCACAAAATATCTTCAGTAATACACTTGAAAATACAATGAAGCCAAAATGTCTATTAAAAGACTCGTCAGGTTATTAAATGTACAGATGTATTCAGCCACTAAGTAAAGCATTTATTGAAGCAAATTCTCAGAATATCAACGGTGTGCCTAAAGACCTGAATGATGATGTTCACAGTGCCCTAAAGAAGCAGGTATGCACATGGTGTATCCTTGCAGTAAAAGTACTATTCGGTGTTGAGGTTTATATTATAGTATCGTCTCAGAAATGTTCAACACAGACACACGGATGGATAAGTTGAACATCTGAACCTGCACAAAATCAGAGAGGACATTTTTTCTTTTTTTCTACAAAAAAAAAAAAAATCAATCGCATGATAAAAAATAACATACAAGTGCAAAGTTTTGCCTTTAAAGCTTGATTGCGTGTTTTGAAACAGTTTAATATCGACCAATCTCAAAGGGAATCACTGCTACAGTACTTTTTGACACGCTTCAGTAACAATATGACCAGGATATGACAAGAATCAATGAGAATATTGACAGGAGTCAAGCGGTAGCACATGCATGTTGGTGACGAAGAGGATGATGATGTTTAAAGTGGCAGGTTGGCATGACAACTGAATGCAAAAGCATCAATGTTTCCCTCATCAATACAAAACACTGAAACGTTCTCATGTAGCATTAATCTCTGACAACAATAGAGCAACACTGAGCTGAGTAAACCTAATAAATAAATAACAATAATTAAGAAAAAACATGTTCAAGTCTAAATGTTGCTGTATAGCTGACCATGTGTTTTGACCTCTCTGGAAGGAGTAGGAGAAAAATAATAACCCCAATATGGATCTTTAAAGGGTCAATTCACCCAAATTACCCCCAAAAAACACACAGTATTTTCTTACAAGTGGTATCTAGTTTTGGTTTTATGTGGCCGGGTTGGGTGGTATCAGTGTTTGTGATGCTCCCAGCATGGAAAAATTACATTTAAAAACTGTAATTTCTATTTGCAGAAACAATGTCCCAGTTACTTTGGATACTCCACACATCATGAAGGGGACTTTTTCATTGAGACTACTTTCTGCCACAGAAAACGTTCTTATGAAAACTGTTAACAGCGTATTTTTGTTAGTTTTTTTATTTTTATTTGAGTGAACTGAACCTTTGAAGCAGCGGTTCCCAACCGTTTTTTGTCTGAAGTTACCCACAATATATATATATTTAATCGGGATGCCCACTCTTAGTCGACTAATCGGTTGTTTTGGTCTTAGTCGACTAAGATTTCTTTAGTCGATTGGTTCTTTTTATGCTTTTTAATGCATAATAAATTATTTCTAAGAGAGTTATGAGCACATCTCTGGTAAACACAAAAAGTGGTGCTTTTGTGCGATTCTTTGTGGAGAAACTCAGTTTCACAGATCTGTTGTTTACATTCAGTTTTCCCATCTGAAATACTGTCATCAACTAAATTACAAATTGACATCTACATTACTACTTTACATTTATTTTAAATGCACTATTTTATGCTTTAGATCATTTTTGCTTTTACATTAACTTGTGTGATTTCCCCTTTTATAGCTACATATTTTATGAGCATTGTTGAAGGAACCCGAGACCAAAGATTTGCTTTGCTGGAATTGACATATGACAAATAAAGAACCTTGGTCCGGTTGATTAAATCGTATGAGCGTTAGTCGACTAAGCCTTTCTTTGGTCAAGGACAGCCCTAGTATTTAATATTCTAGTATTTAAGTGTATACAAACCTAGAAGTTATTTAACACTATTAATTATACAAAATTGAATACCGTTTCTGGTCTGGTAAGCTCACTTCTTTCTAATTTAATTTTCAAACTCTTCAGCCCTAACCGACGTCGACGTGTCAGTGACATCACTAGAATCTAATTTATCAGATTTTGCCATGAAGGCTTTATACAACTTCTTTCACATTATGAAGTAGTACTCCAAAAGACCTGTAAATATACTTTGATGTGTAAAATCAGTGGGGTTTTCCTTTAAGATCGGCCTCATACCAGTTTGTAATCCAATTTGTGTGTGTTTGTTTTCCTCATTAGCAATATTTCTAGTTCTTAGCATTACCCAGATACCCCCTGGCAACTTCACAGAGTACTCCTGGTTGGGAATCACTGCTTTGAAGGATCACATTATTACAGGTTATTGTGGAAAGAAAGCCAGTTGTGTTTTGCAGCACCACCAGAGGTTTGGTCACTTCAGCACCGCGGACAGCTCCATAAGATCCCATAATAAAAGCTGACCAAAACAAGAGCCAGCAGCATCTGTCTAAAAAAATTAGCACTTTCACAGACAAAACATGCACAAAAGCACCAAATGGAGAAGCCGTGCTTTCAGTGCAAGATCACACTTTAAGTTTTGGCACCCAAATCTGTCTCTTAAGCACATACAGAAGCACAGAAGCAGGAATATCCCAAATCCAAAGCTTTGACTTTAAAAACGCACCACAGCACTCACAGGTTTATACAAAATCAGTTCAAACTACCAGCCGCTCTGATTAATGTTGCAAAAAGCTACAAAGGATTTATCTTGTCGGGCTTACAAGCAAAAAAAGAGGAAGCACTGTACACAGAAAAAAGGATTCAATTTCCAGGGAACCAAATAAACAAAAATGCATCAAAGACAACAGGACGTCAAACCAAAACTGGCTTCCCTCCCTCGTCTCTTCCTCGTGGTGGCACACTGAACAAGTTGTTCATCAAAGGGGGGAAACCTAGTTTTAAAAATGTGCCCTCGAGAGACGTGGGTAATAAACCAACCCTTTCCTGTGATACTCTGTTATTTTCCCTACAAAGAGCAGAGAGCTGGGTCCCACAGAGGCTGTGTGTGGAGTACGGTATTTTCTTTGGAACAAACAGCACTGCAGCACATCAGCTAATAGAGCCTGACTCCCAGAGGGGAGCTCAATATAGGACACTTTTCCTCTTCCTCCACTTGAGCTATTAATACACCCAAACAAAAGAAAAGAGGCTTAATGAGGCAGCAACGGGGAACTCATGCGAACTAAGTTAGACAAGAGCTTTTGTAGTGTTCAGCTCCAAGGATTCAAGCTTTTCATACGGCCGACGGGTTCTACTTTAGTATTTCTATTGTGGCTGATGCTATGAGGGTAAAAGTACAGTATGGATGTGCAGCGTGTTGCGCCCTTTTAAGCATTATGTTTGGACCCATTTGGCGAGGTCTTTTTGAAATGGCAAAAGCAACAGCGAAAAAGAGATGCATAGTTTTAAGCATGATAATGTGCTGGATGTGGATATTTTAGACCCTATAGAGAATATCTAAAGAAACACAGTTACAAAATTATCATAGCTAAAAAACATCTGGACAAAAAACAAACAGAAACCGTGATATATATGAAGCATTTCTTTGCATATTTGCATGAAAGGAAATATCTCATGCAGCTTAGAGCAGCTACCTTGAAGTTAATGCTTTGGTTCAGATTTAGAGTGCATTAAAATGGAAGAAGATGAGGGAGTGTGTTTAAATGCACACAGTAGTCCGACTAAGAATTTGTATCCTGATTGAGCAGGAGAAACTGTTTCTAGGCAGCTTCACATACCGAACACAAATACCCCTGTACATATCAACAGAATACAGTATTTCAACTATTACCATGGAAACAGACTAACACATACTTGCAAAAAACAATTAACAGAGCGCGGCGTTTACTCGCCTAACTCTCCTATTGTAACATTGGGACATTACAATATTCAGGCTATTGTAAAAAGGGGTTTCGGTGTTTACATCCAAACACCTCAAACAGTAAAAGTCCCGAATTAAATCGGGCATATTCAAAATGTGCAAGTAAACAAACTCACATTAAATCAAGTGAGAATCTGCCCATAAAAACAAAGAAAAAGAAGAGGTTGATGTTTCAGTTTACATCATGCACTGGGGACTTAATACTAACCAGATATCTGCCTCAAAGTGAGAGCTGTCACACAGTGCAAAGATCACCATTTCAGTCATGCAGTACAACATGGTACACAGAGCAAAGGGATGGCGTCAAAAATAAAAAAGAGTTTGTTTGAGGTCTGTCCTCGGGGACTTGCCGTTTTCATAAAGGGTAGATGTTTTGCAGTAGTTTTAAGACTTTGGGCGGTGACACAAGGGGCAACTTTTTGCACTATATTGCATTACAATATCCTAATGTATCACCACCCGTAACTCAGACTCTCCATTACCTGATTTAATTGCAATTTTTGGCACATAAATCTTTCCGTTTTCAAATAATTTGATCTTGTTTCATGTGAAAAAGAAGCCACTTGAAGCTGCCCTTTGGCATCTCAGAAACTTCAACTTCCTTGACGCATGCGCCTCGCACTAAGCTGATCAGAGTTTTCCGTTTGGGATATTCTGCTCAATCCAATTGGTTGTAGTGATAATGAGACAATTAAGTCCTATACCACACAAGGCAAATCCACTGCTGGGCTAAATACTGACGTGAGGATCAGACCATGTGGAACAGCAGCGATGCTGAGTCTTGAAGTAGTCACACTCCCACAGCGGAGGCAAAAATACGTCTAAATATAGCTCTTCTTGTAGGGTCACATCCCCTCAGGCAGATGTACTCCCCATACAACAATAAAACCACAGATTTGGCTGAACATATCCACATTTGGTTGTTCCTATAAAAAGATGTTTACACTTTTGCTTCTTTAATCCTTATAAACAAGGAAATCGTTTTTTGTTTTTTTAACCACTGGACACAGCTGCAGTTCAATCCCTCCATAAAATTTGGTTACATAAATATGACAACCATTAACCAGTAGCTAATGGTGTTAATCTCTTCTTGCCTATAATAGTCTTACAATGTCTACATAACTGTGTCCCAATGACCTACTTGAAGCATTGATGATTACAAAGATGAATGAACAACCATCTGACTACATGGAAACAGTCTTTTTCAGCTGATAAAACACACACATACATAAAATGTCTTATTTTTTTTCAACTGTATCCATTATTTCTCTTCAGATCAGTCTGAACCATAAATAAGTTAACAATATAGCTTATCATAAATAAATCTCAGTCTGTAAAATTCACATATAAACACCCTGCTCCATCTTGCAGAGACTTCCCAGAAAAGAGAAGCGGGCCGACGTTACGTTGCGCTGCATCTCTTCTCTCCCTTTGACAGAAAAATACAAAGCATCCATGGTGTAAACACTACGACTTTCCCTTTAAAACCTCTGGAGGCATTGGACAAAGACAGGTAAATATAGCGGAGAGAGAGAGATTTCATGACGAGACTGAAGACGTCTCTCCATTGTCTGTCTGGACCTGGGGCAGTAGGGCAGCCCTTTTCATTTTGGACACTGGTGACGACTTCTTCCTGGTCCAGTCCCTGATTGACACAGTCTGTGTGTGAACATGAGAGAGAAAGAAAGGGATAGGCTATTGCTAGTGATGATTGATTGATATTGAGGTGACGGTTGCTGCTCCTGCTGCATGCTTGGTTTTTGGAGACGTGCGGACGTCCATGCAATTGAGCCAGAGGCAGAGAGCTGCCAGGGACAAGAGAGAAAGAGGTCCGAGCCATCCTGCAGGTCACAAAACTGTCTGAATCTCCCGTTTTCCTCTCGCTGTCTCACTGTCCTTCTGAGAAGTGAAAGGCTGGGTGCGCTGGTTGGTGCTCAGAGTCCGTTCCCAGGGCCACGGGCGTGGTGAGCGGCGTGCTGTTGGAGGGCTGCGGCTTAGCATTGCCCTCTGGGAAAGTCTTCTCAGTCTGAGACTGGGAGGAGGAGGTCGAGGAATGGGTGCTCTCACTGGAACTGCTGCGGGTCTCTGTGCTGGTACTCGTCTTTTTCATCTTCCTCCTCTTGGCTAGCGGCGCCTTGTCCACCGTCTGCAGGCGGAAACCTTCCCGCTTACATTTGTTAAATGCCTGGGACAAAAAAAAAAGGGGATTGGTGAGCGAGTTATTAAGCTTTCTCTGAATTATTCATTTTTCAAGGGATGTACTGATCCTGCTCTCTCTCCTGGTACTGATTCAGATTCCTCGACTCAGGTTATCTGCTGTTATTGAGCACTAATCCTTTACCGGTGCTTAAACTGGGTCAGCATCAGTGCTAACACTGATCCAGTATATCAGATCAGTGCATCCCTGCATTTTCCAAATCTAGTCTGCACATTTTTGGACCAAAAATGTTATGTTATCAAATGTGTTTTTACAAATGAAAATACATTTTTCATGCATGAAATACAGAACCACAACATCTATTTCAACTAGGCTGCAACTATTAAATATTTACAGTGTCGATTTATCCGCCAATATTTTCTCTTTTAAACCGTTTCATCTAAATTTCACAGTAAATTGTGAAAATTGCCTATTTCACTTTGGAGAATTAACCTCATAATACTCTTAAAATAATGTTAATATCCATCTTCAGGTCAATAGAGTGATGCAGGGATGAGGTATTTTTGTAGGCCAACCAGGGAAGTTAGAATCGCCATGGGTTCCTACGACAAAAAGCCAATGGGATTTTTCAATTGGATTATTGCAGAAAATAATCTGTGGCAAACACACATTTATGATATTTACACGTTCTGGTTCAGCAACACCACTTTTATGATTTTTGAAGTGTAAATGCAACCACCGGAACAGAAGTAATAAGGCCAACGTTAGGCTATAAACGAACTACACCACAGTCGCATGAACACGAGTATACGCAACGAGGCTGTAAAGGCGGACGAGTTGGCATGATGACGTTTAGTAGTCTCATTTAGCCACTTGAAAAAATTGACTTCCAGATGAAGGAACCGGAAGTGCTAAAATGTTGACTCATTTCCAGGTTTAGGACTCATTCCTGTAGCACTCTATTGGTGTGTGTTTAAGAGTGGCTTCTGTACAGTTCATGAGCAGCAGCAGGTTGGAAGCAATTATTCAATACAGCCCAAATTTGACAACAGAAAGCCAAAAGATCCTGACCTATAAAAAAACAACTATGCACCGCCAGTCATTTCTTACATGAAAGGTAGCTTTGACGTAAGTGTGGACGGAGGCAGTGGAGGAGCCCAGTATGTCCGGGGTCATGAGTGGGTTGGAGGACAGCTGGCTGTCGTCCTGGAGCCAGGCGTTGTAACGTAGGCCGCACATCTTAATCCTCTTGTTTGGGTCTACCGTCAGCAGCTCTGCAGGAACAAGACACGGATAATTTCCTTCAGCGCTCTAAATACGTGAGGAGGTTAGGAGGTGAGCCACAAAGAGGAAGTGATTTCCTCTTCAGGTAGCTCAGTCACTGTGAGCTACTTTGTGGGTTAAAAGTTCATCAACCAGTGATCCAAATGTTAAAAAATGGGTATAGTACTGCTAACAAAACATCCAATATTTTTGGACATGTTTCACTCCAAAACTGTCCACCAGGTCTTTTAAAACAGACACCAACTCTATATACAACAACTAAATCTAAGTTTGTAATGTTTTCTAATACTGGAGAGAGTAATTCACATCAGTTCACATCTGAAATTGGAGTAAAAGAGGCCTGTATTTTCAATTATGATTAGTGAAAAAACATGCACGTATACCTGCACTTTGTATGGTTGTATGGTTTAAATGCAGTAGAGGGCATGACAAATTCCAGTATTCAAGCCGATTTACGTAGCATACACACTATAGTGAAACAATTTCCTCTACAATTAGTAAATATTTGTCACTAATACATTAAAATGTGCTCTAAACCACAGTTTCAAGGTGACATAACATCTGAAAATAAACTTCTAGCCCAGTTCAAGACACTGGGTTTAAGAACAAGCCGGCAGCTCCGTCCTCACCTTGTATCAGGTCCTTGGCCTGCTGGGACACGTTTCTCCAGGCCTCGCCTTCAAAAGAGAAGTCTCCCTGTTTGATTTTCTTCATAATTTCCTCAGCACTGGTGTGGGTCAGGCTCTTCTCCTGACACTGAAAAGGCACCTGGCCAGACAGCATGGTGTACTGCAAACAGAGGAGAATCACACAATCTGCTGTCAAAACACCAGGAATACCGTTTCCAGGCCTTAAAGAACAGTGTGTTGGGTTTAGTGACATCTTGTGATGAGGTTGCAGATACTTCTCCCGCGCGCCAAGCGTGTAGGAGAACTACGGTGGCCAACGGGAAAATGCAAATGGCCCTCTCTAGAGCAAGTTCTTGTAAGAGTAGCGTGGGTCATTTGGAGTATGTGGGAAGTGAGTGGTGAAGCAAGAGAGAGAGAGAGTGGCGGCCAATGTGTGTGATGTTGTAAATCATGTCGCCTAAGCTGAGCCGGGAAAGTAGCTGGGCATTAGTGTAAAAACTGCTGTTCAAATAACAACACGCTTTAAAAGAGCTCTTGACCGATCACGACTGTTTATGCCACGTGTTGTTGACCGTGGTTGAACCAGCACTAAACAGAAGAGCGCTCTGTGCTCAGCTGAATGAACAGGATACACTCACCTTGGCCTGCTTCCGTCTGCCCTCACATTTCTCATTAGAATGACAGGAGTTGGGAACAGCCCTTTTGGCAGTGGAAAATCTGTCCTGATCTCTCCCTCTCTCTCCCTCCCCGTCTCTGTCTGCTCACTTTGCTTCCAGGGTATTGTGCACACAGCTTGTCAGTAGCCATTTCATCAAAGCTCCATGAGGCATACTACTCCCATACCCCCCCAGGGGGCGTCGGTGTGAAACAACAACTTGCACAGAGAGCCCAGACTCTGTACGGATGACTGGCCAAGTATAGAAATCCTCCCCCTCTGTGTACCCTCTCCTTCTCTTCTCTACCTCTCCTTTTAATCTTCCTCCTCTACACAGAAAAAGGTTGAATTAGGATGACATTTCCGCTGCTGTCGGGAAGCAACGTCTCATATTAGCGCAGCTTTAACCAGCTCTGAGAGCCGGGCTGGTTTCTCTTCATTCCGTGGTGAGCGTTAAACTGTGTCAGCTCACCACAGGATGCTGAAGGTTGTAGCGCTGAACAAGAGGGGGAGATGAATATCATGCTAATAAGATTAAACATGCATACACATGCATACATGCATGTGCCCCTACACGCACAAACACACACACACACACACACTGAAAGCCTAAACTACAGCCAAAATCAGTCAAAAATAACATCTGATTGCTTAATCAGAACGGCCTACAGCAAATGTTTCATCCACAAACTGGATAATGTCAACGAGTCATCACTGTATGGAGCTCATTTAAACATTAATTTGTTTTTTAGAAATGCTGCTTCAGTTAACATTATGATGAAAAACAACTTTAAAGTGGAGATCTGAGCTGTGGATTTATTTAATCAGGTCAGTTTCCTGGAGCATTGTGTAACGTGATGGTCTGAAGTAGTCCTATACTTGATAATCAATGATCTGTTGTTTAAACTTATTCCTGACTGAGCAGCATCAAAACATCAAACTGAAAGCCTAATTTTAAGTCTCCTCTGTAACTTTTAACCTGATAATATCAAACACTAAATAGCATAATGTATAACATTCTGTGCTTGAATTATAAATGATTTGATGTATATTATAAAGTATAAAATACTCATACACTCTGGGATTTAAAAGTTAAATCCTATTCTTTCTGCATAACTATTTGCAGACGTGGATACGTTTGTCAAGCAGACTAACATCAATGCTGCCGCTAATTAATGTGATTTTTGAAACCAATAGTAACACACATTGCACACTATATCCGGTGAAATATTACAGTATGCAACGCTGGACACTACAGCGGCATAAATACCCCACAATGCAATGCGGTAGTGACAACAACGTTCATAACAGATGGACAGCTAAGTATAAGATTTCACTTTGCTAGGCGTAAAATAGTTTTTAAATTAATTCAGAGTCAAGACTTTGATTCTCACAAATTGTCGTTTTGGTCACATGAGGTTACCGTGGTTACACGTCTTCAACCGGCAAAGGAGGCTCTCAGGAAGTGACTACGTAAATTACTGCTCAGTGCGTCCGAAAAGATACATACTGCCGTTTATTCACACCAAAGTATGTTGAACGATAGCACACATATTGAGTATGTACTGCTGTAAAATAAACTACTTGTGCTAGAAGTGCTAAGATAACAGGCTGCTGATATGTTTCTGTCCCCTCAGGATAATGTGGAGTTGAATAATGAATGATTCTCCATCAGTTCATATTTTGTTTTGACCTGAGCATGGCTCTGTCGTCCCACACCCACTCACCAGAATGACCCCCAGACTCCAGAGGTCACAGGACTCATCGTAGCCGTCGTACTTGAGTATCTCTGGTGCAGCGTACTGCAGGGTGAAGCAGGGAGTCTTCAGGAGCTGATTGTCTGGTGGTTTGAGGCGAGCAAAGCCAAAGTCTATGATTTTTATCTCGGAGTTCTCACTCTCGTCTGTGAAGAGCAGGTTCTACGAAGCAATCGGAGACACGGACAGCAATCATTTCTCTACTGCTCAGCAAAACTGGTCCACTCAAGAGCTTACTATCAAGACTTGTCTGACCAGGTACTTTTGACCCATGTTAGGGTCAAACAATTTTACTCTTGTTTTATGGAAGATTGCAGAGTCAGAATGACAACACGACAGATCATAACAAGTTCAGAAAAACACAGTAGTTCTGTTTTAAAAGCTTGTGATCCAGTATGTCATCACAAAGACTGTGCTCAGAGAACAGAGAAAAGTTTTGTGCATGTGTGTCCAATACCTCCGGTTTAAGGTCCCTGTGCACTACTCCCACGTCGTGCATGTGACTGGCGGCCGACACCAGTTTTCGCATGATGCGGCTGGCCTCGGTTTCGCTGAAGTGTTGCTTCCTGCGGATCCTCTCCAGCAGCTCCCCTCCACCGAGCAGCTCCAGAACCAGGTACGTGTGGAGCTACAGACAAACACAGAATATATTTAGACTTCTCATCACCAACCTCTGTGAAACTCAGGGTTTACGTTAGCCGGCATATGACGTTTTTTTTGCCGGTATCTTGTGTAGTTCAAATTATCCATTGGGAAATATGCCAAATTAATTAATTAATTAATTAATTAATTAATTGATAGCATATTAAATATCCTAATATTATGTGACCTATAAGATATGTTGCCAAGACAAATTATAAACTATTATTATGCAAAAGTTTACATGCCTCCTCTGCGATTCTAATAAATCGAATACACTTGTTGTCAATCAAAGCTTCTATTGAGGTTTTCGAATGAAGCGTTGAATGTCTGTCATCATATTTTATGACGTTTTTTGACCGCAGTGAAAATTTTTGTTTCTGAAAGGCTAAACGCCAACAAATATGGATTGAAGCAGAATATTTTGTTAGATAAAAACATTTTGGAAATGATTACATCTATCTCTTTTCAATAAAGACTTTTGGACTTTGGACTGAGACAATTACAGAGACAAGGAATGCCACCATGCTCGCTATGTTTTGGTTTGGTATTAATAACAATAATTGGAATGTCAACATTATAAATGAAGCTTCAAACTAGCCCTACAAGCCACACAACACTATTTTGAATTTGACAAACATGGAAATCGAACCAACCAGCCCACTATTTTATGTGTTAGACCGCTTCTTCATTTAACTTATTTTCAAGTTATGCAAAATCTATTATATGGCTATTTAAAACATTTGTCCAGTAGTTGTTCTATATGTTCGTAAACCCTGGTTACCTCCAATTCCAACTTTTATTATTTGACATGCTCTGAATTAGTACTGCAGGTGCAAACATTCCTGTAGGTTTTGCAATTAAACAAATATTGAAACGTTTGTTTTTTAATGTATTTTCATCACAGCTGGAACGGCACGTTGTATTTTTAACGTGTGAAACGGTGGACGAGAATTTTACTGTTGCATAATAAATAGAGCAAAAACAGGCCATCCTTGATCCCATGGTGTTGAGATCAAACCATAATGGTATTGAGTAAAAGTGAAAGGGGCCAAACAAAGTGGGAAGGGAATAATGCGTCTGGGCGGCGGGGTAGAGTTTCTCATTAGCGCCGGGTCTGGGGAACAAAGGCAGGACTCGGTTGAGGCGAGGCGAGGCAGCGCCGCTTTGATCTGGGTCACAGGCCTCTGAGGTACAGTAATAACCCCACTGAGCTCATCAGGACTAAAGTGGTGCTCCTGGGCCTGAAGGACCGGGGCTAATGAACCTGTACACAGTCAGCCACACGGACACACCTTCCCAATAACCGAGGTAAGCTACCGTTGGAGCACATGCACACTTAGTTTGGTTCGAGTGTGCGGCTCGATTAGCAACACGAGTAAATCTAGGTTGTTTCTATTCAGCGGTATGAAATGGATGTTTTGCGCAGCTGCAGTTTAAAAATACGTTTGGTGTGAAATATCGAGCACACGGAGAGATGTTTATGGGACAATACGTGAAGAGATAAAGGAAGACCTCGAGGGCTTCCAGCATCCCCATTAATCTGCCTTGTTCCAGTTCCAGGACTTAATAAGGCTGCAGTCCCCGCAGGCTCCACAGAGAGAACATGAAAAACAGAATTTATGGTCGCAAATGTATCCGCCGCGATTAACCTTACCTGGTCGTGGTAAATTTCATGTAGCTTGACAATGTTAGGGTGACCATCGCAGAGCTTCAGGGCTGCTATTTCCCGCTGAGTCTGTGCCTCCATCCTACAGCAAACACACGCAGGAAGTCAGATTACCGTCACGAAATACAACATAAATACACATATACACAGTGTAAGAAATGGAGCAGTTTTTGTATTATTACAGGTTTTTAATTGACATTTTTTATTGATTTATGCAGTATTGCCTTTTCATTACATATTAGCTAGGGCTGTCAATCAATTAAAATATTCAATCGCGATTAATCTCATTTTTTTATCTGTTCAGAATGTACCTTAAGGGGAGATTTGTCAAGTATTTAATACTCTTATCAACATGGAAGTGGGCAAATATGTTTGCTTTATGCAAATATATGCATATATTTATTATTGGAAATTAATTAACAACACAAAACAATGATAAATATTGTCCAGAAACCCTCACAGGTACTGCATTTAGCATAAAAAATATGCTCAAATCATAACATGGCAAACTGCAGCCCAACAGGCAACAACAGCTGTCAGTGTGTCAGTGTGCTGACTTGACTATGACTTGCCCCAAACTGCATGTGATTATCATAAAGTGGGCATGTCTGTAAAGGGTATCCATAGGACCCATTTTCACGGACAAATTCCAACTAATGCCCAGTTAGAAGAAGGAACATGTGTTTGTTCTTATTAGAGCCATAATATTTGGTGCCACACTGTCAGTGGAGGAGTGGAGGAGTGTAGTGTAGGACTGCAGTCAGCACAAATGATCAAAGCTTGTTGTTGTTGTAGCAGTTTCCAGCAAAAACAACCAGGTTTGAGAGCAGCGATGTATTTACATTTATTTAACCCACGTCTGGCACGTCCTTTAACAGAGCAATAGGGCAAATAAAATCTGGGAAATTATGTAATTGAGTCAAATTCCGACATTGTTTTGCATTCATCGGTTTAAGATAACATACTAAAATATATATATACGATTTTGTTTAGAGTTGGCTGATAAGGCTCCAAGTTCTGCCAGCGAGAGGAGGGCGGACGACCGATTCATCCAGTGAAACTATAAACATCTCACAGACAAAAACATCTGGGTTAACAAACACATGTGAGCGAGCAGGATGTGAGTTTGTACCTCTTGCTGACAATCTTGACGGCGTATTTCTGTCCCGTCTTCTTGTGCGTGCACCGTCTGCAGATGGAGAAGCTGCCCTCTCCTAAAACGCTGTCCTTAAGGTCCATCTCGTAGCTCATATAAAAAGGAGAGTCCTGCAGAGGGACAACAGTGGACCAAAACAAGTCAAATATACATTGTGACTGAGAGGCATCACCACAGTGTCCAATAATTGCAAATGACCTCAATGTTGTTAGGTCTTCAATAAAAAGGTCGGTAAGTAAAATGTATTAAATTATTTTTATATTGAAGCACTTAATACTTTAATTTAATTTATGTTGATTACAATAAATTACGATTTTGTGCACTCCTGCTTTTCAAGTGATCAAATTAATTTATTTGATTAATTTATATGATCGCAGCTCTACGGCTGCTTTTCTTTCTTAGAGAATACTGTAACTACTGCTATTTACATAACACATCATGCTTGAGCTGCAGCTTTAATTGAATAGTTGTCAACTATTAAATTAATTGTCAACAATTTTGATTATCGATTCATTGGTTTGAGTAATTTTTTAAGAAAAGAAAAATTCAAAATTCTCTGATTCCAGCTTCTTAAATGTGAATATTTTCTGGTTTCTTTCCTCCTCTATGATAGTAAACTGAA
Organism: Sebastes fasciatus; assembly: GCF_043250625.1. Lineage (NCBI taxonomy): Eukaryota > Metazoa > Chordata > Actinopteri > Perciformes > Sebastidae > Sebastes > Sebastes fasciatus. The sequence goes on along the minus strand of NC_133809.1, from coordinate 8,460,763 downwards.
TGTCTTTGAGTTGTGGACAAAACAAGACATTTGAGGACGTCATCTTGGGCTTTGGGATACGCTGATTGACATTTATCACCATTTTATAGACCAAACAACTAATCGATTAATCGAGAATATAATAAACAGATTGATCGACAATGACAATAATTGTTAGTTGCAGTCCTACATCATGTCCTTGGTACATTTTCTTTACATTCCATGTCATGTCTCATTATTCACACAAAGACACAAGTCATGAATGTGAGGAATAAATATCTTCTTTTATGTCTTCTCAAATTGAAGTCTAATCTAGAGGTTTTATATACAGTATTTATATTAAACATGCAACCTAATTCAATAACCACTGACAACATTCTCCTGAAGTCCTTTGGCCACTGCGTCTTTGTTTTTTCCCCCCTAAATATTGCTTATTCTATGGGATTATAAACTTCAAACTTGTTGGTTTTGTGATCATAAAACGTTCATCACCACACAGTGATCTGCAGCAGTCCATGGAAACCATTTTAGGAGGAACCCAGTAAACTTCTCTTGTTATGCAATGTTGTTGTTGTTGTTGTGAAACGTGGAAGTGGCAAATGTTCATAGCAGCCAAACGGTGAAAAATCTACATTATCCAGATCTGTGTTAAGATATTGAAGATCACTACAAGACGAGACAAGAAACTGTTAACTAGCTTCCTGTTAGTGACGGAAAATGGCATAAAAACCTGTAGAGCCCAGTGAGCTGAGGCTTTATTGGAATAGTGGGCCCATTTGGAGCAGATTGTTGCCTGACTGCTCGGCTGAAACTTCCCATTTCTAAAGTGTGTAAGTACTAAAAGAGTAGTAGGAAATGACCAAGCTCACAGGCAAGCCAAAATGCTGATTTTCTTTTTATGAAAAAGCAATTTAATATTCAAGCATTTTGTTGATTAATCAAACATTTGCTAAAAGCTTTTTGGATTAGACTGAAAAGCATTAACATGATTAATTATAATCCTTATCAGTAATATAACAAATCAACAACCAATATAAAATATATTTTGAAAACAGCCACGTTTGCAGCAGGTAACCAGGATGTTGATGAGAAAGCGTGAAACCCAATGAGCCCACAAAAGGCAACGCACCGCTACCTCCTCAAAAAGCATTATGTTGAACAGATACACAAGTGCATTCCTGAACAAACATCATTAAATAAACAGACTCATGCCTGCAATCTGAGTGTGAGTGAGTAAAACAAGTACAGTAGGAAAAAAAAGTTCTAGTGGAGAGGAGGGAAAACATCTCATCTGTCTGTGACAGCAGCCATTAGCTTAAGTGTGTTTGTGCAGGGGGATCCAAGTCCATCCGTCTTACCTTCATCATGGCGCTGCGGGCCACCGCAGCAGAGCCCGGCCTCTCAGAGCCCGGCCTCTCAGAGCCCGGCCTCTCAGAGCCCCCACACAGCTGGACAGGGTCGTCCATCACCACATTCCTCTTGAACAGGATGGAGGGGGCCATGAAAGAGTAGCCCTGCACACAGACACACATGAACTCTAGGTGTTTACATTTTAAAGTGAGGGTTGGTCTATAACGACGGAGGGAAAGGAAACATCCACTGCTGCAGTTTACAACCTCAGAAATAGCCTGCAGCACTAAAACTCTCCTGATTATACCTTATTTCATATATTACAGACATTTATAGACACTTAATGGGTTTTATATTTTTCCATTGGGGCTGTCAAAGTTAACACGATAAAAACACGTTATCGCAATTTGCGATTTTTAGGTTGCAGCGGCTCAGTTTTATAGCGAGTGAAGATACTGGTATCATATGAAACTAGAAAACCTAAAGAATCCATTGGTAACAACCATGTCATAATAGCTTATCGCAAAGGAGGTTAAATAACGCTCCAAACTTACCCTAAATTTTGGCAAGGAAAAACTGGCATGGCCATTTTCAAGATAGAGATACTGGCATCATATAAAAAAAGAAAAAAGAAAACCTAAGGAATCCATTGGTACTAACCATATCATACTAGTTTGTCGCTCCAAACTTGCACTAAGTTTTGGCGTGAAAAACTGTCATGGCCATTTTCAAAGGGTTCCCTTGACCTCTGACCTCAAGATATGTGAATGAAAATGGGTTCTATGGGTACCCACGAGTCTCCCCTTTACAGACATGCCCACTTTATGATAATCACATGCAGTTTGGGGGCAAGTCATAGTCAAGTCAGCACACTGACACACTGACAGCTGTTGTTGCCTGTTGGGCTTCAGTTTGCCATGTTATGATTTGAGCATATGTTTATGTTAAATGCAGTACCTGTGAGGGTTTCTGGACAATATTTGTCATTTTTTTGTGTTGTTAATTGATTTCCAATAATAAATATATACATACATTTGCATAAAGCAAACATATTTGTCCACTCCCATGTTGATAAGAATATTAAATACTTGACAAATCTCCCTTTAAGGTACATTTTGAACAGATAAAAAATTTGATTAATGTGCGATGAAATATTTTAATTGATTGACAGCCCTAATTTCCATATTTACTGTAAAACTTATGAAACTTCTAAAATTGTTGTGCATTTTCCTTCAACTGTTTCTCTGTCAAACCAGCCTGTCAGCTCCACAATAAACCCTATTCTGTTAATTTGTGAGTGACAGCGGCTGTCCAGCTGTTCCTATTGTTAGACCTGTCATTGTGGAGCGCTGCCTGCATAATTCCAGCTGTGGGGAGCCCAAAGCTTTGAGCTGGCATTAATCTCTCTCTCCCTTTTTCACCGACACACACACACACAGCTGTGTGGTACGTAGTGACAGCCATGGATGGACGGAAGGATGGGTGGTGAATGAATGAGATGCCCCAAATTGCCGGGCTTGAATATTTGATTGCTCTGCTGTGAAATTACATCTTGGCGCTCTTAATGCAATTTTAATTTTGTTTTGTGAGGCACCGTGGGGGAGCAAGTGCACGGTTTAAAATTGGGATTGCTGTCGTTATCTCAGAGATTGCTAGGCTTGCAAATTATAAAGACCACAAAATTTCAGACTGTGTGAATGGCAGCTGAGAGCGAAAAAAGCCAAGATGAAGTTGGCAATCAAAGACTGAAGGCGTAACCGAGACAGACGTGGTGATGCTCTCAAAGTGTAACCTTTTATTCCATGAGAGAAGCCCGTTAATGGATCTATTGATCTGCCGAGCTCAAGGATCCAGAAGGCAATCAGAGTTGAAATTTCATGCAATACATCAGACAGCCATCAGCTGGCACAGAGTTGTGGGCCATATTATGGTTCAAAGCTACATCAAAAATAGTCATTCACATCTGTTACTTCAATAAGAGCTGCATATGGCAGCAATTACTCCAATAAAAGACTCTTTAGTTAATTTGAATACCAGTGCACACAGACAGACTCATGTTGACTTACAGCAACCTTTTGAGGACATTCACAACTTCACTTGATTACTTCAATTGCTGTGGAGTATGTCAAATATAGTCGCAGACAAAAAGTGGATAATGTATAATGCAATTTTTCATCCGTGTCAACATTTCACACTGCCTGCAACCAAAGCCCCAGACAAACAGGAGCGTAAAAGCAAATAGAAAATGTTGTCCTGTGCAATGACCTGCAAGGAGCACAAAGGAATGCTCCACTTCTGTATGTAAACAACAAAACAATGAGTCACAACCAAAAAATAGTCTGGTTGTCTAACAAAACCCTTAACGCTCTCCCACCTGGAAGATGCGGTCACAGTTCTGCGGCAGCGCTGCAGGAGAGTAGGTGGGGTCCATCTCTGTGAACTCCTCTGCAAAGTTACTGACGTCCAGCTCGTCCCGAATCACCGGCTTGAACGGGGCAGGCACCTTCTTAGCTGCCAAGTCCTCCCAGTTTATTTTCTAAAGGGAGTTTAGAAAAAGAAAAACACTGTCGTTCATCCCCGTCCTTATTAACGCAGCTTATACAAACACTCCTACTCACTCGAAGCTGCTCCATTATGTTGAGGAACAGCCCACCCTGCCATTTAGTTTTTCTAAATATTGTGAAATATTCAAGACAAACAAAGAGATCCACCTGGTAGAACGCGTGTTTCTTTACATTCTCTCCTCCATTAGGACCTGAGCCCAGTCTCTTCTTTGGGTCTTTGATGAGGAGTCGCTGGATGACGTCTTTCGCCAGAGGTCCCATATCTTTGGGGAACGGAGGATCCTTTTTTGAAATCCTCCTGTGATGAGTGAGACAGATATGGTCAGTGTTGTAGAGGGATTATAAGGGAAGGCTAGCTTAAAATTGTGGCTGATGATCAGGGAGAATCCATACTTGGCGATGTCCGTGTGCGAATTCTCATCTCCATCAACGGTGAAGGGTGATCCGCCAGTCAAAAGCTCGTACATCAACACGCCGAGGCTCCACCAGTCCACCGCCTGGAATGCATGAAAGCAACCACCCGTGACTTTGGCCTAACTCGAAAAAATCTCACTAGAGAGCGAACACATTCAAGAATACAGAGAGAGTCTGGGCTGCTTGATTTGATCAAACAGACGACAGTATAAAACATTAAACTACAAATTACCTTGTCATGTCCAGACTCTCCTCCTTCCACAATTTCTGGAGCCATATATTCAATGGTGCCACAGACAGAAAACGCCCTTTCCACCTGTTTTAACAAACACACAAATCAATAGACACATTTTAGAATCCAAATATAACACAGTTTTCTTTGTGCCTGCAGGTGGGAAGATTTCAAATCTTAAGTATTTAATATATACAAAAAGCTTTGCCAGTGTTTTATGAGGAAGGACATGCATTCATCACGTTTGTTGGACCTCAAGGATACAAACATGTTTTAGTGAGAAACACTGAATACAAACAGAACTTTTGTTTGTTTTCAAGAAAACGCTACAGGGAACATTTAATATTCATGACTAAATGAGCAACAATTAGTCCTTTTTTTTATTCATTATTTATTAGGAGTTTAACACTCAAAAACTCTGTTCGGGCTGAGCTTTCAAGCCAGAATGAAGATATTACATATATAGAATACTGGCAGCATATGAAACTAGAAAACCTAAGGAATCTATCGGTACCAACCATGTCATACTAGCTTGTCGGCAAGAACGCTAAATAACGCTGCGAATTTACGCTAAATTTTGGCGAGGAAAACTGGCATGGCCATTTTCAAAGAGGTCCCTTGACCTCTGACCTCAAGATATGTGAATGAAAATGGGTTCTATGGGTACCCACGAGTCTCCCCTTTACAGACATGCCCACTTTATGATAATCACATGCAGTTTGGGGCAAAAACCATGCCATTTTTTGAATGCAGTATAAATATGTTATTTTCACCTATTCTAAAACGGTCTATTTCAATATTTCTGCATAGGAATCACATAAATTGGATATCATGGTAAAACTGAGACTCTTGTGGATCTAATGAGCCCAACTGTATTCATGTGTGATGATGTTAGTCCCCATAGGAACCATTTCATTGTAGTGAGACCAACTTGACCTCACTGTATAAAATTACCTTTTGTGACCTCTATAATATAGAGGCTGTGATATATAATCACAGCCTCTTGAAACATTGCAGCCAATAGATTGACAATAAGGGGGTTTCTGAGCAGTTTCCAGAACACAAGTGCTCGCCATCCAATCACCGAAAAATGCAATTCTTGCAGAAATCTTCAAATGTCAAAACCTTTTGATACCAAATCACAGCATGGCTTTTTCTATAACGTTCCTCAAGGTCTTGGTGTCTTAATGTGATATTTTGGAGGGATTATTGATAATTTTTATCAATTCTCGAGTGGTAAAAAATGGTTAAATTTAGCATTAAATCTGTGGACCAAATGTTATCACCCAAAATTGCTGCTACAATTTATGAGCCATAAGTGAGCATGGGGATGGCCATCATATACTTCCATCATCATGTTCTTCACTCTTATAGACTTTCACAATTTATTTTAATGTATTCATTATTTTTTATTTCTGATTAATGGCTAGAACAATTTGACACACAGTGCTGAGCTACATCTCAAATTAATTTTCAGATTCCCAGCTTTCAGATGACGTACACCACTTCTATGTGACATATGCTGCTGATTTTTTATCTACCTCTGAACATCCCCTGTCCTCACACCCCTACCCCTCTAAAGAAAGAGGTCGGAATGGTAAGGGGTTAAGGGTTGAGAGGTTTTAATACATATTGTCGAGACATACTGTACCTGATCGAATTCTTTACTGAGGCCAAAGTCTGTGAGAACTATATGACCACTTGAATCCAGCAGAATATTCTCAAGTTTCAGGTCCCGGTAGACAATCCCAAGCTGCAACAAGAAAATGACAAGTAAAACACACAGCATGGAAGCATCAATAGATAACTTCTAGAGCAGGCAAGAGGCCTTGGTTGTGTTGAATCTGGGGGTTACCTTGTGTAGATGTTCTAGTGCCAACACAATCTCTCCACTGTACAAGGCAACTTCTTGCTCCTTAAATCGCACCCTTTGCACCAAATGTGTGAAGAGCTCCCCGCCACTTACATAATCTGTAATAAAAGATATCATGCATGTCATGTTTCATCCAAAGCACTATAAGTGGGTTAGTTTTTCTACAGGGAATTTCAGTTTATACTAATTCATTCAGCCGGTGAAATCGTTCACGGGGTTAAAGACAATCATTAACTTTATATTTTTCCTGTATAAACATAACACAGAAGGCAGTTTCCTATAAAAAAAACAAATCATCCTAACCGAGAATGAGGTGCAGCTTGGTGTCCGTCTGGAAGGCGTAGTGAAGTGTGACGAGGAATGGAGACTGGCGGATGTGCTCCAGCACTTGCCGCTCCGACCGTGTGTGTTCGGCCGTCTTTGCCTTTTGTACAATAGTGGCCTTCTTCAAAACCTTCATGGCGTACAGCTTCCCTGCATCATGTCCACTCACTTTCCTCACCAGGAACACCTTGCCATATGCTGGTTGTTAAAATAAACAAAGACAGGGGGCAAAGTTCAGTGCAGAACAAAGGCTTAAACAGAAATGACATGCTTATATCATTCAAACTATCATCTAAATGTCACATTCTGGTCAATACAAGTTAAACGTTTCACTCACCTCCTGTGCCCAGCACCTTTAATAGCTCAAAGTTTTCAATGCCCACCCTCTCTACATGGCCCGTCAGGTTGGCTGAAGTCAGAGCAGAAATAAAAAGAGAATCAGATAAACCACTCAATTCATATAACAAAACAAATGTGGCTTGAATGATAAAATACTAAAGAAAAATAAATAACAAACACCATGTTACAGTATGTTACAGGAGATCAGTAGATGTAATCCCATAAGTATCATTTATATATTTTAACATCTGTACAAAAACACTCACTATCAATGAGTAGCTAGTAAAGAATAACAAAGAATATTTTCCATATTAGGTATTTTTCCACCAACCTGAAGCTTAATCTGGAACACAGGAAAATGTATGTTTATATTCACTACACTGACAGCCCTGCTGTTTGCGACTGCAATTGCTATTTGCATTTGCATTATAAATCTCCCACCTACCGTGATTGCTGCCACATTATGAATAGGCACAAACTGAGAGCCATTCAGTAATAATGCCGAAATAATATGTACTAAAACCAAGACATTAAAGATATGAATAGGTATAAGTTGCGGACGCAGATTGGAGTATAAAAGTGAAGGGCCTGGTTCATTAAAGAAAAGTCTTTAGCCCACCTTTAATCCTGGTCCTTTTTACAGTACAGCTGTTTCTGCTACTAAATTATAAAAAGATGAAAAGATTAGGGCTGCCCCCTCTTAGTCAATTAGTCAACTAATCTGTTGTTTTGGTCAATTAATCATTTTTTAAATGCTTTTTTCATGCTGAATGACTTGTTTCCAAGAAACGTATGAGCAAATCTCTGTTAAGTCGGTTAAGAATTTCTTTGTTTGAGGACAGCCCTAGAAAAGAAGCTAATAGTTAACCAGAAAGCCAAAGAGCTGATATTTCAGCGATAAAATTACCAGCCTCTTCAGACACTCTCATTGTCTGTTGGATACCGTGGCGTTGATGCAGCCAAGCTGTACATTTGAACCTGATCAGCTGTTTTAAGCCGTCGTTGCCAAAAGCTGGACACCAGAAGGCACATTACATCACCTTACAGTCCTGTACTGTACTTTTTGTTTTGTAACTGGTGCCCATGTTATAAATAATGTATTCTTGCATTTCTTTTTGATACAAAGAGACTCTCAGCCATGAGGCGAATGAAGTCAAACTCTGCAACGCTAAAAGGTTGCTTTAAACTGGAGGATCAGCGATTTAAAACACAGGACAAGTTAGGAAAGTCTGGGTGGTGGTTAAATGAATGCATAGCCAACAGCAGCAGACTGGGCATGTTGTACGGGTGATTTTGTTGAATTGTAAAAATGTGCGACAGAATAGATGCATAATCAATAAACTACCTTCATGTAAACAGTATGAGATAATCTTCCATGCAACTGAAGGCAAACTTGCCACATTACCCAGCAAAAAAAGGTCATTATCTTCAATCAGAGATCTTCAGCACACACTGTCAGTGACTCCTCGTGTCTTTCTAAATCATGGTCTCCCGGTACAGATGACTGAGCATAGCACGCTCTTAGACATGCATGTCCATTGTAGTGAACACATTCCTTCTGTCTCACACTGTGAAAATAGGCTACTGAGCAATTAAAGCGGCTGATTTCATCTTTTTCCACTGCTTCTCCCGTTACGCACGAGAAGAAATGCTGCAACTATCTGACACTTCGATGGTGCATAGTACTGTTTCATTTCAAAACAACAACGCTGTCCTTCAAATGTGAGGTCAGGGGTTCAGGTTGCATAACACCCTTGTCAAGCTCATCTGCCAAGGCCAAGTTTGATTTCGGTGTTTATTAATAGACTGACAGAGGATTTCCTTACTGTTAGACAAGAGGGGCCTCTTTAGTCTACAGGAGAATAAAAAGCTTGAATAGTGTATTTTGGTTGGCTTCCTGAGTAATCAAACTTAAAAACCCGACTAAATTTCAACAAACCGTTCATCCAGAAAAGTGGATATTCTTTCTTTTTATAGGGATGCACCGATCTAATTTTTTCAGTTCCGATTTTGATAGCGATACCTGGGCTTTAGGTATCGGCCGATACCGAGTACCGATCCGATACCAGTGTTTAATTAATAAGCTGTATGCCTCACTGTGTGGAAGTGACTGGGATCGTTCATTTATGTGAAAGGCAACATCAGGTTTGACTTAAACATTGCTTTCTTAACTTTGTAAAACAAAATGTAACAAATAATACATAGATGACATTTACTGAATTGTTATTTATTATTAAAATAATGAATCGTACAAATCTTCAAAATTAACAAGAATTACAATTCAAGTTTAAACCCTTTTAATGTAGCAGCAAATTGGTGAAAACTAAAACAGGAATTAAAATTCAAATCTATAATGTATATTGAATATAAAACATGGAATTGAAAAGATCGGCCCCATTGTCACCGATATCCGATCCGGTTATTTGAGTCAGTATTGGCCCGATATTCGATATGGTATTGAATCCCTAGCAAAGCATCAACACAACTATGACTAAAATTAGTCAGACCGTACCAATCCTGTCCCCTGTAGCATATATGTATATATATTTTTTTACACTTTTCCATACAAATATCATTGATATATAGCAGGAAGATTAAGACAAATGAATGGACTTAGTAGGTATCCAAAGCTAGGTTAAGTTGATACAGCGGGCTAAAAATGCTGTGTGAAAATAACTGTCAACTAGACTGACTGCATATTTAGGGCAGGGCAGTAAAATGGGGGGTGCAGCATAATCATGTTGTAGCCTGAACGGCAGCACTGTGTCATTATAAACCAGTTGCAGCTGAAGCACTGTCAAACTTCATTCAGCAGCTCTCTGCAGTGGAATCAGTAGACTTGCCACGCTAATAACACTATTTAGGAAACTGTATATATAACTTCCTGTTCATTTGGAGACATGTTACGAGATGCTGCTTTGTGCACATCAACACTATATCCCTTTGCACTATACCATTCAGTAAGATCATTTCAACAAAGCACAGCAGTCACAGGTTTACCTTGAGGATGATGCTGAATAGTGTAAAGGCTAAATGTACCCGTCTACCATTATTACAGTGCCTAATGTGACTGTAGATGTTTGATGTACGCCCCCCTGCCCTGTATAATGTGCAGAATGAAACCAAGCTAATGTGTGAGACTTGCCACTCTAATAACACTATTTAGAAAGCTGTATATATAACTTCCTGTTCATTTGGAGACATGTTATGAGATGCTGCTTTGTACATATCAACTTCCCTTTGCACTATACCATTCAGTAAAACCATTTCAACAAAGCATAGCAGTCACAGGTTGAGGATGATGCTGAATAGTGTAAAGGCTAAATGTACCTGTCTACTATTATTACAGTCCCTCATGTGACTGCAGATGTTGATGTTGATTGTGGAATGGGTTAGGTGATGTGTTGAAGCGGAGAACAAATATAAATCACTTTAAAAAGCTATACAAAAAATATATTTTTGGGAGGTATATGGTTGAGGAAGAGTTGTGTTAAGAGTTGTGTTAAGGGTTGGTTTATATCTACTTTTAAACTCCGGATGGATATGTGGGTTGTAAATAAACTTGGGATGCTGTTCATATATTTAATTTGGGATGTAAATAAATCTGGGATAGTTTATGTATTATATTATAATTCTATGATATATGAGTTATTAGAGGAGAAGTGAGAAAGGGGTAGGGAATATATAAGTTTTACTTCTACCTACTCCTTTTCAGACACTATTACTCTTGTTTTGTTTATTATTTTGTATCTGTATTTATTTATTTTTATGCTCGAAATAAAGTAATTCATTCATTCATATACACCCCCCTGCCCTGTATAATGTGCAGAATGAATTGAGGATGATGCTGAATTAAGTTAACAAGACTAAATGTACCTGTCTACCTATTATTACAGTGCCTAATGTGACTGTAGATGTTGATGACCTGTATATAATATGCAGAATGAAACCAATCTAACGTTTTACTCTTTGAGACTTGTCACTCTAATAACACTATTTAGGAAACTATATATATAACTTCCTGTTTGATTCATTTGGAGAGTTATGAGATGCTGCTTGTGCAACTTCCCTTTGCACTATACCATTCAGTAAGATCATTTCAACAAAGCACAACAGTCCCAGGTTTACCTTGAGGATGATGCTGAATAGTGTTAAGTTAACACATTGAATCAGTAGACTTGCAACTCTAATAACACTATTTAGGAAACTGTATATATAACTTCCTGTTTGATTCATTTGGAGACATGTTATGAGAGGCTGCTTTGTGCATATCAACACTACTTCCCTTGGCACTATACCATTCAGTAAGATCATTTCAACAAAGCACATGTACCTGTCTACTCATTATTACAGTGCCTGATGTGACTGTAGATGTTTGATGTCCTGTATATAATGTGCAGAATGAAACCAAGCTTTACTCTTTGAGACTTGACAGCTGTCTGCTCTGTTGGAATAAGCAGAAGTTGGCTAACAGAACCAGGCAATACCTAAAACTCATTTATAACGTGAATAAAGGTGAAGTTAAGGCGTTAACAGCAGCATCAACTTGCTGTGTCGATGCTCTGATTTAGCCTAGTTCACAACTAGCTTAAGGTAATGTTATTACCTGGGTTGTTGACCACGGTTATTAAGTAGTTATCTGTTAGATAACGTTGGTAAAATGGTTAGGTAACGTTAGAGATAGCTCTGGAGTAATAAGGAGCTAGCAGTTAGCTGCCATTTTTTGTGGACTTGTTGGTAGCCCATTGACAGCTGGCTCTTCTTCCAAGCTAGCTAGCTTACGTTTTTAACATTTCCCCTGACACGTTGCTCCTAAAATATATAATATAAATGTCAAATGACAAATTGACTGCTTTAAAAGTGAAGCTAGCAGCTAACTTACCATTTTTCAGCTCATGTTTCACAGTAAAGAGGTCACCTTCTCTGGAAGATCCCTCCATCGGGGATGGCATCGTGTCCCAAATTTATGTTAAAAAAAGATGCTTTTCAGACACCTCGCAAAGCTAGTTTACAACATTAACATGTAGGGATATTAATTATAAAGCAAGAGAGTTAAAACGCCTCCAAACTTAAGCAGATAAATGGGCAGATTGTTGCTACTAGAAGCAAAGCAGCAAGCAAAGCCCCAGAAGGAAACACTTGCTTCTTCCAGCTACACCACCACTACCACTAGTGATGGGTCGTCAAGAACGAGCAGGTTCAAAGAGCCGGCTCTTTTAAGTGAACGATAAGAGCCGGCACTTTTTTTTTTTTCGTTTTTCTTTAATTAATTCAAGGCAGAATGATAGGACGATCTTCTCCGCACCACGGGCACTCCATGCACTGATGGTACGTGTCCACAGGGGCGTTTTTATCGCGAGGGGACGCGACGCTTCCCAACATTGGACGCTTGGTGGGCGTTCCAGTAGGTGGTGACACGATAGATGATTGATAGATGATTGACCAATACTGGGCGGTGACATTTTCCTGGCTTTATTTTAAGTTTTGGAGGGATAGCGGATCATAGCCAACTGTCATCTGCCATGAACAGAAGAAGGAAACGGATCTCCGCAATTGCCCTGCTTTTTTTGCGGTACCAGAGGTACCAACTCTGCCGCCGCTGGAGATTCTGGGTTCACCCTATCCTCCAGGTCCACAAACATCGTTCGAATTTCATCGTTTGGTCGCGGAACTTCGCCTGGATGATGATCATAATGGTATGTGTCCACAGGGGCGTTTTTTATCGCGAGGGGACGCAACGCTTCCCAACATTGGACGCTTGGTGGGCGTGTCACTAGACACAAGGCTGTCCCCACTTGATTGGACGAACGCTTTCCCTCCGTTGGCTGCTGCTCCCAGCTTTCAAACCGGACACTTGGCTCGTATGGAAACTTTCTTCTCTTATTTCAAGAAAATAGTTCACCGAAATGTGTTTCTGAAAACATTTGAGGCGAGAAATAAGCCATGCAGTTGCTGAATCTGTCTTTATTTTGGATCGAAAACGTTTAGTTTAAAAGATTTCTCGGGAGGTTTCGAGAGGCGGCGAGTCACGTCGGACGCCCGTGATTTGCATAAAGTAGACGAGCCCTCAACTTTATGCAAATGAGGAGTGGGCGTTGTGACGCTCCGTTTCTCTAATCGCGACGCCACAATGAACTGGGAGCGTGGAAAGCACGGAGGTTGTGGACTCCTACCATGACTGTGACTGAATGTTGTGTTAATGACGTCTGTGCCACTAATCAGGTGATGAACAGACAAAGATCATTGCATCAAGCAGGGAGGGGCGGGGTTGCGCGAGAGAGAGGAGTGCGGTGCGCGAATAGCAGACAAGATGAGTGACAGTCGGAAACGAAGTAGCATGTAAAATTATGATATTCTGGAAATTATGAGGTTTAGTATAATTATATTGAATAATTTAAGTGATATATGTGCCAATATCATAGGTCAAAACAGCGCTAAATTTGGCTGAATTATAAAAAGGCAGAAGTGGTAAAACGAAGAACCGTTTGGGAGCCGAAAGAGCCGTCTCTTCTTGGTGAGCTGAGCCAAATGATCTGGCTCACTAAAAAGAGCCGGAATTCCCATCACTAACTACCACTACCTTCGCAACCAGACAGTCCCTCGTCGCTGATTGGCGTTGCTATGTGGGGATCTGAGCTCTGATTGGTCAGTTTTGGGGTTAGCGACACATGATCCCGCCTCCCTTCAAAAGACTGGTGATGCCTTCACTTGTCCCTCGGACACGATCATGTCAAAGGTCAGAAGTGAAAAAAAATTGAAGTGCAATCAAATTGTGCATTAAAAAGATTCTTCCAAGATAGAAATAGTCAGTGGTGGAAGAAGTAGGCTGCTCTTATCTTTCAACATAAGTACAAGTAGCAATACTACTGTGTAAAAATATACAGAATGACCGTTTTTCAGAATAATATAGCCTATACATTACTGATGCATTAATGCAGGAGTCAGCAACCTCTACTATCACAAGAGCCATTTTAGGCAAAAAAAAAATAAAAAATCTGTCTGGAGCCACAAAACATTTGAGCATTGTGATGAAGGTAACACAGTTTATAGTCTTAAGTATATAGTATATAAATCTAATGCAGTGAGGGCCCAAGTGCAAATGTACTACGGAGTATTAGGGCCACATTGAGAGAAAGAAATCTGAGATTTCGAGAATAAAGTCATAACTTTCCAAGAAAAAAGGCATAATATTGCGAGAATAAAGTCATAACTTTACGAGAAATAAAGGCGTAATATTAAGAGAATAAAGTCGTACCATAGACCTACAATGATGATAAATAAAAATGAAAATGTAAACAAAAAACAGTTATTCATTTCCCTTTTTATAAATCCACAAGGAGCCACTGGAGAGGAGCTAAAGAGCCGCATGTGGCTCGGGAGCCGTAGGTTGCAGACCCCTGCATTAATGTGTATATGTTGTAGCTGGTAAAGGTCATAACTTATTGCTTGATTTTATGTTTTGTATTGAAAATTTAAATCTGCAAAAGCTATCAAATAAATGTAGTGGAGTAAAAAGTACATTTGCTTCCAAAATGTAGTGGAGTACAACTATAAAAATAGAAATACTCAAGTAACGTACAAGTATTACAAAATTGTACTTAAGTACAGTAATTGCGTAAATGTACTGTGTTTAAGTACAATTTCGAGTAAGTTATGCGTTACTTGTGTACTACATTTTACATTACTTTGTTATTCTACTCCAGTACATCTTAAAGGTACTTTTTACTCCACAACATATATTTGAAAATGTATGATTGTCTTATAAAATATGATGCGTTATTACAGATGCATTACACAGTACTGTAACAGTAATAATAATCAGATACTATAACATTAATATAACACTTGTTACTCTTAAAGGAGCTCAGTACTTCCTCCACCTGAAAGGTAGATAGCGGTAAGACGCAGTAAATTATTTGTTAAGAAACAACTTATCAGGAAAATTATCAGTTCCTGTGTCATGAGGTTAAAACATGAGATTAAGGTCATGATTAAATCATGAGTTGAAGTGGATTTGGTTATTTTTCTATGTTTTTTTTTTTTGCTTTTTCATTTTCAGTTTTCGTTTCAGGCAACAGTGAGATGTGTTTTATAAGCTTTGACCTGCTATATAAAAAAAATGCAAAATAATGCAAAGCACTGCTGGTGATGAATGGTTGCATGGATAATAGGACTGGAGCTTTAACATCAGTCTATAGTTATTCCTGTCTATCATAAAAAAACTGGAGTAAATTTCATTAACACTCATAAATCAGCTTCAATGCACCCTATATGTGTGTAGGAGCCATTTCCCAAAGAGAAGTCAATGTAATGTAGTTCATCAATTTGTACACAGGGTGTCACCTTTGTGCTGTGATCAATACAGGATATGGGAAGGAACTTTCACAGTTTTCAGACTTTTCTTAAGATTTTCTGTTTTTTTCGAAAAATTGGATAAACTCTTTGGGGCTCAAACAGAATTTTAAAAATGGGAAATGTCACCAACAACTCATATATATTTGAATCGTGAAAATGTCCAAATGACTTGAGTTTGGTTAATTTTGTAGTATGATTTTGTGATATAATGATCTTTCAATTATTGAAAATGTTGTGCAGTCAGTCTCCTAGTATTTGCATTTTTGTGTGATTTTGTATGTAAAGGAAACTGCCTTGATTCGAAACTGTGTAGTTGCAGAAACATACTGTACAGAATTAATATCTATAGTTGTGAGAAACATCTTGCACTACTAAAGCTGAAGACTAATTTTGTACAAACCTAACAACATACTGTATATACAAAGTACTTAAACTTTTTTTCCATGTGCTTTATTGTAAAATGTTCAGTAACATAACATACAGCAATGACGTTGTATTATGTGATTTTGTGTATGAAGTTGTATTATGCATTTTTATTTCTTAAAAGCCTAACTAGGGACATGGTCTGCAAATAGCTATAGCTAGAAGTCCTACATACATTGCACCGGTTGCACTTTATTTAAATGTAACAATGCCTACATGTATTGTCCCTGTCAAATAAATTATTATTATTATATTATTAATAGTAATAATAATAATAATAATAAAGTAACATAATCATTAAGAAAGAGACAGTCCAACACACCCAGAGATAAACACATAATTATGGGAAAAGGAAAAAATTGAATAAATATAATAACATATTAAATAAGATAATCAAAATTACACATTGATGATAAATTTCACATGTCATCACAGCATTCTTTTGTTTTGTAATGAGATGGTCTTAATGTAAGATTCCATATAAAGGATATAAACTTTTCAAAGTGTACAAAGTGTTTGCCCTGAAGGATAGCTAGGGTGATTGTCAGATATGTGAAAGTTAAATTATACAACAAACATCTTTCCAAAATTTTGTAGCTACAGTTAATTTTACTCTGTGTAAAGTTTAAAAGTCTCTCAAACTGATTTCTGCCTCCCCCTTGTGGCAGCATGCTGCTATTGATAGATAAATAGATAGATAGATAGATAGATATAGTAACTTTATTGATCCTGAGGGAAATTCAAGTTTCCAGCATCACAGTTCCGTAGTGCAAAACATGTTAGTAAAAAGGCAGTAAAAAAGTTAGTAGTGCAAAGTACAAAGTACAAAAAAATATACCAGATATAAAAATACAAGGAGATGAAGAAAAACTGTTAAAACTGAATATAGTGCAGAGTAACAGCTGTGATACACGACTGTTAAAAAAGTGAATATAGTGCAGAAGAGATTGTTAAAAATGAGTATAGTGCAGGGTAACTCCAGTAGCTTAGTCTATGAAAGTGCACTGCGTGCATTATTATCTGCTATTGCTTTCATTTAGTGTGATAATTATTATTTTTACATTGCAGGTTTGCACACATTTGTAATGACAAAATTTTTTTCATATTTGTTGTCTTCCCGTCGACCATGCAACTTTTGTCTTCCCGGGTCAAAATTAACCCGGTCTGGTTTGACTTTTTATAAAGAATACTGTATAAACTATCACCCAGTTCTGTGTTACACCTTTTTGGCCAACTTCATTCCTAATTATTAGGTTTTACACTTTTTGGGAGGAAATTAAGGTTAATAAACCTAATTTCCGTGAAATTATACCTAATTCTTAAATAAAAAAGAAGCAGAATTATTTTGACTAAAGTTATTATCAGAGGAACATAATGATGATGTATTATCACATACTGGTATATGTAAACTTTTAGTCAGAATATTGATTTGAGTAGGCAACCATCCATGTTATTTTGGGGCAATTAGATTAAAGAAATCCATATTTATGATATAATGAAGTTTGAAAACGGGTCAAATTTGACCCGAAGACAACAGGAGGGTTAAATATTGAAAAAAAAAATAAAAAAAATTGAATGATAAAGTGGATTTAAAACAAATACTTTCCCCTCGTCTGCGTTCAGTCGATTTCAGGCCTGGGAAGAATCAGATGAGTTTTGTAGTCTTTGAACGACCAATGAGCTGCGAGCTCCTCAGAGTTAGCCAATGGGATCCGGGTATTTTCACTGACAGCCAATCAGATTCTGATCTGACTAATCAGGAAGTGGCCTATTCTTTACTTCCCTCTCAGGCACTTTGACAGCAAGCTAGCGAGCTTCACTTTACTCCACTGACCTCCGCTCCCAACATGGCTGGTGTACGAGCCCTTGGTGTTCTTTCCAGGTTCACATCAAGGAGATACGCTCTCTTCACAGGTAGAGACTCAATATATGTAGTGTTTAAACATTAAAGAATGGATAAAGATACTGAAAATAACATGATTAATGTGACCTAGATGGATAATTAGCCTGTTAGCTTCGGAGAATGCTATACAGAAATGTGTGTTGGTGCTTCAAACATGATCTTTTCGTTTATTCAGCTAACATATAATATATCTCAATTGAAGTTTAACCAGAATATTCATTGAAAGTGGAACTTTTTTTTGTTTTAGTGAGAAAACTTTAAGTGTAAACTAACTTATGTGCGAGCTAACGTTAGCCCATTCAGTTAGCTGATTCAACATTAAAGGTTTTAAATCAGACTTTAGACTCTTAAGATGTTCCTGTTAAGACAGTTTTAAATAAGAGATATGAAGCCAGTGATTGGCCACTGTGATGGCTACTGTCTGTCTGTCTGAATGGCAGGTGGAGAATGTAGGTGAAGGGTCATTCCTCCACTGGGTTACACAGCATGGCTGAGACTGTCTGAGGTCATGGCAACACTATCTAAAAGTCTCATTAGACATGCCATGTGTGTGTTTTACGAGGACAGCTTGTGTTTAGGGCTTATATGATATAAGGTTTATAATATAGACATAAGGATGAAGCAGCTGAAGCCATGTACAGCAGGTTGAATGAGGTGTAAAGTCTGTTACACACATGACATATGGCTTACTGTCTTTTCCCTTTTTTACAGGTGGTACTTGTCGCACCTTCTCAGTGGCTCCTGCAATGCTTGGTAATTCAAAAATTCACATTTTATATAGAATTTGTGTAAAAATAGGTGACACAATTATTTCCTCACTGAACATTATCTTCCCTTTCTATTTTTAGCCCGAACCCATGTGAACTATGAAGTCAAGGACGATGTTGCTGTCATACGGATGAATGACCCAAACTCCAAGGTGTGAGCTCCTTTTAAAAAAAAAAAATTAATGTGACCTGTTTTCACTTCTGAATTATTGCGGGTGTAATGTGAACCTGTTATGGTCATTTCTCCCCCCAGGTCAACACGCTGTCAATCCAAATGCAAAAGGAGATGGAAGAAGTGATGGAGGAAGTGTGGGCAAATGATGCTGTCAAAAGTGCTGTCCTCATCTCCTCAAAGTCGGGATGCTTCATCGCAGGAGCTGATATTAAGTAAGATACATCTCATTAGTCAAACTGCATATTAAAGAGGACCTATTATGCTTTTGTGTATAGTTTCATGTAAAAGGTCTACAAAGTTATAAAGCCAAAAAGGAGTTACTATCCTTCACAGAAACACTGCTCCTGATCTGCCTGAAACGCCTTGCTTGAAGTCCTGGCTTTTCTTCCATAACGTGGTGATGTAACACATTTGTATAATACCTGCCTAGTGGCTAGTTAGGCAAAGACGTTAATACATCCACCACGATACAGGCTTACAGCATACAGCCCATGGGTGTATTATAAGATAATAAAAGTGATGAATTACAGTCAATATGTCCATTATTACAGCCGCATACAGCTTCCAGGAAGCCTGCAGAACAGGATATGTCATATGAGCGTGCAGGAGCTCAAACGGAGCGTTTCAGACACAGGGTGAAAAGAGGTGCTGCAGCACAGCCGGTATAAGAAGAGTAAAGTGTTTTTTGAACATTAAACCATGTAAACATGTGCTAGTAGAAACCCAAAATACAAGTATGCACCTGAAAATAAGCATAATAGGTCCTCTACAATTTTTGAATGTGTGTGGCGCTTTAGTCCTGTAATTGTGACTTATTTGGTTATTTCTTGTACATTATAATTAACCGGTTACTATGTGAATCGCATCTCTTTGTCTACTTACGACTTGTCTTAAATTAAAACGTTGCTGAAACACAACACTAATTTATATTATGCATCGTCTAAATTATGATCTTTTATTATATTTGAATGAATTGTCAAAATGGCCATGCCTTGGATTTTCTTTTGATATACGTCACATCTGTTACAGTATGATCCAGGGCTGCAACAGTGTAGAAGAGGTCACCGCACTTTCTCAGGCAGGGCAGAAGATGTTCGACCGGATTGAAAAATCTCCCAAACCCGTTGTTGCCGCCATCAACGGTTCCTGCTTAGGAGGAGGCTTGGAGGTAAACAAAACGTATTTCAGCAACCAACTATATGTTTGACTATATTTGACTAGGATGATTGATAATAATGTCTTATCTAATGGGCTTCTTTTGCATTTCAGTTTGCCATCGCCTGCCAGTACAGAATTGCAACAAAGAGCAAGAAAACAGTTCTTGGTACTCCTGAAGTGATGCTGGGGCTTCTACCTGGAGCTGGCGGTACTCAGAGACTCCCCAAAATGGTTAGTACTGGATTCATATTCCCTAAATTTCCTGTTTGAATTATTTAAGTACAAAAACAACACAGAAAGTGTCCTATAATAGTATCTTGTGTCAGGACCAGACCTGAAATGGCTAGGCTGTAAAGCAAAATAATCTGGTTAACGCTCACAATTGGTTTAAGATGTTTACGCGCACCGCGGAGATCCTGCAAACAGATTATTTCCCCCTGCCCATCATGTCTAGTATTCAACAACCCCGTCTTCCAAAACACAGGATTATGACTTACCTCTGTCCATCACATGACGAAATATTATAGGCACTGTACGCAGCACAACACACTCAATATTGATGATAAATCACTTCACATATGTTTTCTTTTATTACCTGCAGGTTGGTCTACCCAATGCCTTTGACATGATGCTGACAGGAAGAAATATCCGAGCTGATAAAGCCAAGAAGATGGGGCTGGTCAACCAACTTATAGACCCCCTAGGTAAGCTATCTTGACTCGCATATAATTAAATATCATTGAACTGCTTCAAATGGGTAGTTTTAAAGTATTACCACCTGTAGAAATTGTAATCTCTAGTCAGTAATTTCACCACTCAATGTAACACTGTATGATACTGTGCATCAGTTGATTTTAAGGTTAGAATTAATTGTCAAAATGTATCTTGTCCCGCTCGTGTATAGGACCTGGACTGAAGAGTCCAGAGGAAAGAACAATAGACTACCTTGAGGAAGTTGCTATCGACTATGCCAGAGGGATCGCCAATAAGAAGATCCCTCTCAGCAAAGCGAAAGGCAAGATGGAGAGTAAGTCGTGCTGCATTTATTGAGCATTTTGATTCTTTGTAGTCATTTAAGTTCATGAATATAAAAATACCACATTAAAGCGTTAATGTTCTTTCTCCACAGAAATTCAAGACTACGTTATGAGCTTTGAGTTTGTGCGGAATCAGATTTACAAAACTGTCCAGAGTAAAGTTATGAAGCAGAGCAAGGGACTTTATCCAGCACCCCTGAAAATAATCGAAGTAAGTAAAAACTCTTTCTAAGCAATAACTCTCGACAACTATTTTTTTAAAATCTGAAAAATATTGGCCTTTTGGAGTAAACCAGCATGCAACTGTATTTTTTAATAATTGGTTTGGAAAATCTTGGTGTAGACTCTCTAATTTGCTTTCCCTGCTTTGTTAATCCTCGTAGAATATTTTTAGAAAGTTGGTCTCATATTTATTTAACATGACTTGAAATTGTTCCCCTTCTCAGTGTGTGAAGACTGGAATAGAACAAGGCCCCGTCGCTGGATACTTATCTGAGTCTCAGGTAAGGAAGGGTTGTTGGCTCACTTCATTGGCAAATTCAGTATTTACAGTATTACATTGTGTAAATGAATATCACCAATTTTCATGTTTGTCACAGAACTTTGGTCATTTGGCGAAAACCTCAGAATCAGCAGCCCTGATTGGTCTCTACCAAGGTCAGGTTGTGTGCAAGAAGAACCGCTTTGGAGTTCCTCAAAAAGAAGTAAAGTAAGTTCATATCACCTTCACATACTGAGCTTGTGTTTGTGATGTGAGACAATTAACACATGTTCAACCTTCAGACCAGTTTGTTGCAGGGTTATTATAGATCCTTAAAAGTCTTGAAGGCATCAAATTAATTAATTTAAAAATAAGGTATTAAAATGTCTTAACTCAATCATTGAAAAGTCTTAAAATGCTAAAACATGGGAAGTATGATTTTATTTAACTTTTTTTTGACATTCAAATTTAAAATCTCAAAAATAAATGGCAACATCTATTTTTTTTAAAAATAATTTACTGAATGCCTCTCACATTAACGTCACGCAGATCAGGACAGCGGAGCCAACAACACTCATATTTAGAGCTGCAATCAATTAGTTGTCAACTATTAAATTAATCAATTATAATTAATTAATTATTAAATTAAACTATTTTGATAATCGATTTGAGTAATTGTTTTAAGAGAAAAAAAAGGAAAAAAATTCTCTAATTCCAGCTTCTTAAATGTGAATATTTTTTGGTTTCTTTACTCCTCTATGACAGTAAACTGAATATCTTTGAGTTGTGAACCAAACAAGACATTTGAGGATGTCATCTTGGGCTTTTGGAAACACTGATTGACATTTTTCACCATTTCCAGACTTCTTACAGACCAAACATTGATTAATCAAGAAAATAATCAACAGATTAATCGACAATGAAAATAATCATTAGTTGCAGCCCTACTCATATTTTGTATGCGGAGGGTTAGCAACAACATTGGGAAGTGCAAATTTAAAAATTGGCTTTTCAACCTAGATTTTGCACTAATTTTTTTTCTTCAATTTTGGTTATTGTAAAGTTGGTCTTAAATTTCATTCCGAATGGTATTAAAACATCTTATGGATTTTCTTGATCGCTTTGGTTGCTTTAGTCTTAACGTGCTCTAAACTGTAAGTGCAATCATCACAGCTGTTTGATGGGACATCACAACTCTATTGCATGTTTGCAAAAGGTAGTAACTCACCCAAAACACTTCATTCATGTTTCAAAATCTAGTTATTCTGTCAGTAAGTTGGTACCAACATGAAAAGTTGTTTTGTCATCGTGTGAGCAATACTGGTCATTTTTTGTTGACACAGACTACTTAGTACGCTGTACCAGGATGTCAGTTGTGTCCAGCTGAAGGCTATTGTGTATCACTCTGAGCTGTTTAGATTCCTATTTCAACAGTAGGTAAACGTTTACCGAAAGTCAATAGTCCTATTGTGGACAGAAGGAGGTTAAACACATTTATTTGTAAAGCCACAGTACATTTATTTGTGTTGCATGTACTACAAGAAACTGAAAATTCACCTTCGATCTTTCATGTGTCGTCATTTACGGAGAGCAGAAAATTTGCCACAAAATGACATCCATGCCAAAAATAAGTAAAGCAAAAATCATCAAATTTTACCTCCTCACAGTACGCAACACCTTGTCATAGATATTTATTGAATATACGTGTATGTCTTGACAGATTTTGATAATTGAATGGATAATTTTGCATGTGGTGGCTCAAACAACAAAAGTAATGTTTAGAAGTTGTGAAGAAAGTTTCAATGAGAATCAACTGATCAGTTTTGATCAGCAAGACATGTGCAAGTAGTTATTGTACTGACTCTTTTGCACATGTGCCAAGACACGTGCAATTTGCTTGAATGAATGAGAAATTAGAATCTGTTGTGAACAACACACTTTATTGTTCAGAGATTTTAAGTTATTGTTTTGATAAAAAAACAATTCTCATTCAAGAATTGAGCCAAAGTGAATGAGAAAAACTAAATCTAACTTGCCTCAAGCTGCAAGAGCCCTGTTGTTTGGTCATGGTAAAATACAGAGGAACTAATGACAAAGCCACATCTGACACTCTTGTTGACACATTTACATGGCAAACAGCAGACTATCCTGAGGCTAAGCTTTGGTTTAAAAGAAGTATAAGAGTCTTTCTATCATCTACTATTCTCTATTGGTAGATAAATTGTCTGTTTTTGTTGTGTACCACCAGGACCCTTGCCATCTTGGGAGCAGGTCTGATGGGAGCAGGTATCGCCCAGGTGACTGTGGACAAAGGTGTGCACACGATCCTGAAGGACACCGCTCTGCCTGGACTGGCCAGGGGAGAACAGCAGGTTTACAAAGGGTGGGTTATCAGTTGTTTTGGTCATTGAGGATGTTTTTAACAGCAGGTTAAAGGAATACTTGACCTACAAAATGACCATTTGTATATCAATTTTTCACCCCGTTTTCTTCTTGAAGAAAACTTTGTTTTTCTTGCATGCCTCCACGGCGAACGAAGAATCCAAAAACGGAGAAAAGTCTTGCAGCAAAACTATATCAAAACATCCGTTTACACATGCAAACACACCGGAAGTGTTTTAAATAGTAAGGTTTTAGCAAAGATGCATGTGTTTGGGAAATAGTTAGCATACGACTGGATAAATGAGACTTGGATCATACTGAACGAGTTGTGTGAGAGTTTGTAAACGGATGTTTTGATATAGTTTTGCTGTTATTAAACGTAATCTCAATTTACTTCAATTTATCAAGACTTTTCTCAGTTTTTGCATTCTTTGTTCACCATGGAGGCATGCAAGAAAAACAGTTTTCTTTAAGAATTCAAGATAACACAGGGTAAGTAATTGATGTACAGATTATCATTTTGGGGGTGAAGTATTCCTTCAAGTATTTAATTCACATCCTGACTGTAAATTTGTGTAGATATAGTTCCAGTCTAACGACAGAATAACCTTTCAAATCAGCTATGAAATATGATATTTGAAAGTAAATTTTGTAGCACAAATATGCTGTGATCTAAAATGTGCGTCTTATTTTAAACAAGGCTCAATGACAAGACCAAAAAGAAGAACATCACGTCATTTCAGAGAGACTCCATACTGTCCAACTTGACCGGCCAGCTGGATTACAGCGGCTTTGAAAAGGCCGACATGGTTATTGAAGCTGTGTTTGAAGACATTAACATCAAGCATGCAGTCCTGAAGCAGGTGGAGGCTGTAAGTGTGACTGAAAAGAGGCTTAATAGGCCTTTGTTACAAAAAATGATTTACTCACTTAGTTGTAAATATTAGTACATGGTATTAACATAAACGTTTGTCTGCAGGTGGTTTCCCCTCACTGCATATTTGCCAGCAACACGTCTGCTCTGCCCATCAAGGATATCGCTGCTGCCAGCAAGAGACCAGACAAGGTATGGACCTGGGAGTTTAAAAGTGCTTCTAAATTAAAGAAAACAATGTTGCTGAATATTTTCTGTGTATCCTCAGGTTATTGGGATGCACTACTTCTCTCCAGTGGACAAGATGCAGCTCCTGGAGATTATAACTACCGATCAGACGTCAAAGGACACTACAGCCTCGGCTGTGGCCGTCGGCCTGAAGCAGGGCAAAGTCATCATAGTTGTCGGGGTGAGTTTAGCGTTATGTTTGTTCCTTCTTTCCCTGTGTAGTCACGAACCAATCAATCCTTTTTAAACTTTTAAAATGACAACAAATGACCAACACGTTGTAAAGTGGTAGTGGTAGAAGTAATGATGATTCATGTGAATAATTTTAACATTATTGCACTTCAATAAAATATTACATTTATTTCTTTGCAGGATGGACCGGGGTTCTATACGACAAGGTGTCTGGCTCCCATGTTTGCTGAAGTAGTACGAGTACTTCAGGTTAGTAGTATTACTACAGTTGAAAATGCAGCTGTGAACACTCTTTTTGTGTACGGTAGGATTAGGATTTAGGACCTAAGATGGACAGAGTTGTCTTACTTGAGCGAAGCATACTCATTATTCCGGGATAGTTGTCATACATATTAATAATTTATCTATTTGCACGTACAGGAAGGAGTTGACCCCAAGAAGTTGGATGCACTCACCACAGGCTTTGGGTTCCCCATCGGTGCAGCCGCACTGGCTGATGAAGTCGGTATGGACGTCGCCGCCCACGTGGCCGAGGACCTCGGCAAAGCTTTCGGCTCCCGCTTTGGTGGTGGAAATGTGGAGGTTCTGAAGACCATGGTGGACATGGGATTCAAGGGTACGGGTGGTCACGTTGAAGGATTGTGCCCAGTTTTAGTTTTAGTAGATAAAGTCCTTCAGTTTGAATATACGTGTACATGTATTAAATATGCATTAATCCTTGCTTTTTTGTTTTTTCTCAAGGCCGCAAGTCAGGAAAGGGTTGCTACGTCTACACGCCAGGACTCAAGACCAAAGAAGTGAACCCAGAAATTGGAGATATCCTTGAGAAATTCAAGCTGACACCAAACCCTGCTGTGTAAGTTGACACTGGACAATTACAGAGGTAGCAATGCAGTGATTTAAGACACACTATGCACCTCGTCTTATCATTGCAAGTATAAGTACGTGCTGTTGATTTGGACAAATTGTTCCATTTGTTACTTTACAAGACAAAAGAAGACCGCTTGAGCCCTGATATTATATTACATAAGACTGATTTTAACAAGTTTACTCTGTTCTTACTTGTGACTGTTTCTACAGTTCTTCAGACTCTGATGTGCAGTACAGGCTCATTTCCCGGTTCGTCAACGAGGCTGTGATGTGTCTGCAGGAGGGCATCTTGAACAGCCCTTTGGAGGGAGACATCGGCGCCGTGTTTGGGCTGGGATTCCCCCCCTGTCTCGGAGGTCAGGGTTCAACCTTAGTCATGGTCATCTGAGCCGCTTGTGCTCCGAGGCTGCTTCCTCTGTCAATGAAAAGAGCATAAAGGGTGTCCTTTAGTTCTAGTGAATTTGAAAGCCCAGGAATTGTAGTGATAAAGCATTTTAGGATGAAATGGGGACCAATTTAGCTGTTAATGTAGTGTTATTTATAGGTCAGTAACTCAGTCTAGCCTGAAGTGAAGCTAAGCCTGAAAACCAACCTGACCCGAACAAGGCTAGTCTGGAAGAATACATTTCCAGACTTGTTGATTTACTGAAATAAGCCCGGTTTAACTAGTAATCTGGCTTTATGAAACACCCCTCTGGTGTTCATAGAAAACAATCCTAGAGCAACATCCCTATTATTTATTTAACATGTATCCTCCTGTGACAACATTTCTAACATAGTATCTTACTACTTCCAGGACCTTTCCGTTTCGTGGACAGCTTTGGCGCTGACAAGCTGGTGGAGAAGATGAGGCTCTATGAATCCGTCTACGGGAATCACTTCACGCCATGCCAGCTCCTTCTGGATCACGCGAAGGATTCCAGCAAGAAATTTCACAAGTGACCGACTCGCCGTGTGTGCCAGTAGCTTTCAATAGACCTCCAGTCTGCCACTAGAATGTGCCTAACATTTATATCACAAGTGGGGGCAAGCATACTGAAAATACACTCAATGTTGCCAGTTTATTAGGTACACCTAGCTAAAACTAATGCAGTCTAATACAGCAGTCCTAAATTCCAACCAAAACTTAACAGTATAACCTTAATGAAAATAAGATTTATTACAGGACTGTCATATTACTAGTTTAAGCTGGTGCACCTAATAAAGTGGGTGTAATGTCAGCAAAATTGGATGTTTGTTTTTTTTGTACTTTAACATTATTGATTTGCTTGATAAGGATGTATAGATTGAAGGGCAGATGGAGGTTAAGTATTCACACATTGTAGATGTAAAGAGACTGTGGAGGCAATAAAATTAAAATATTTTCCAACCGGCAAATTAATTCTTCATTATTAATGAATGTCTACCCGTATGGTTCAGTGACTGGCTTTCTTTTTTGTACATTAAGGATGTTCTGGCCTGGTTTGAACAATGTTGTAAATGTGAAGCCTAAATAAAATTGTTATTGAATCAAACCTGCTTTTTTCTCTTCAAGGTGCATTCATGTATGGAGGACCACAAGAGTCACGGAAATAGTAATAAAGCATTTAATTGATTAATGAATAATTGTACAATAAAAATAGGCATTTAAAAAATGTATTTGTTAAAAATACATTAACAAATTCATAAATAAATAAGGGAATTTAAAATTGTATTTGAAAATGCAAGTTAAAAAGATAAATAATTGGATCCACAAATTGAATTAAGGATACAGATTTTTAATCAGGCATTTTAAATGGAAACCTGTGACCGGTACTTGGCGTTCCTTCACCAGATTTCACAATGGCGGCGACGTCACAAACTTTCTCATTTTACAGCTAAACCGTGCACTACAAGATGATTCTGAAAACATTTGAGGCGAGAAATAGGCATTAACGTAACATAATATTGATTCATATTTGATCAGCGCAGCCTAGTTTGACCGTTTGGTCGGAGTTTGCGAGTGATTGATAGCCGGCTCTCATAAACAGCAGATGGACAGCAGACCTCAGATCAGCTCTTACTGCTCGTTTTCCTCCGGTATGTGAAATATGGCAGATGCCGTTAGGAGCAACGGAGGACACAGAGGAACACGATTTTTTTCAGGTTACCCGTTTCATGTACGACTGTCACGATATAGTGACCGTTTTATAAAAATAACTTTTTTTTTATCATATTTGCTCTAATCTCGCCTACTTCAGCTTTAATACATACATTTATAAACAAATTTATTAATGCCTATTTTTTATTGTACAGTTAGTTATCAGTGGCGGCCGGCCAATAGAGGGCGCTAGGGCGCCGCCCTCCCTGAGTCACACACAAAAAAAACATTACTACTACTACTACTACTAATAATAATAATAATACAAATTATACAAATTGTCAATATTTGTGTGTTTTAAATATGGAATGCACCCAGTAATATGTGTAATTTGATTATAATGTGATTATATTTTTTATTAATAATCTGAATCTGTAAAGTAACTAAAGTTGTCAGATGAATGTAGTGGAGAAAAAGTCTAATATTTCCCTCTGAGATGTAGTTGAGTAGAAGTAGAAAGTAGCAGAACATGGAAATACTCAAGTAAAGTAGAAGTACCTCAAAATTGTACTTAAGTACTTAGTTACATTCCACCACTGAGAACATGTTATACTGTTGTGTTTTCAAAGCATTATTTATTTTATTTTTATTTTATTTTACTCTTCCTGTTGGAATAAAATAATTGTTAATTATTTAACTTCAAAGTAGTAATGTGTTTTTGATACCTTCACTTTTTTTTGCATTATATCATACCGTGATGTTTGCTGAAATTGATTGGATGTGGTACAGCCCTACCTAGAAAAATTTCCACCAGCCGCCACTGCGTTAGGAGCACCGGAGAACATAGAGTAACGTTCACGTTACATGTTTCATGCACTACTGTCACGATATAGCGACCGCTTTATAAAAATAACTTTTTTGAATCATATTTGTTCCAATCTCGCCTACTTCAGCTTTAATACATACATACATTTCTTTATTGTACAATTAGTTATTAATCAATTAAATCTTTTATTTTATTATTTCCGTGACTCTCTTGGTCCTCCATACCCAGGTGCTGGTTGGAGGGTAATTAATCTCGGTTACAGAATGAGAGCATCGCTGTGAACCAGGAGGAGATTTTGCTCCAATCAGATTGGTCGCGCAGGTCACATGTGTGGTGTCTATTGTCCGCAGAGCAGGGTGTGTACAGCAGGGAAGCTGTGTGGGCTGGGCCGGCCTGTTTCTCCTCAGCATCCTCTAACATCTTGTGACACATCGCTTCTTTTCGGAGGGATGAGGGCGGAGATGATGGAGATGAGGATGAAAGAAGCTGCTCACATGAGGTAGGAAAGGAAAGTGAAGCTGCTGCTGCACGGAGAGAGAGAGAGAACCGCGCCCTAGAAGAGGAAAATGGCTTTTTATCGTTTTTATTTCTGACTAAAAAAGATGTCTAAAAGCAAAATATGCGAGTCTGTGAGGGTGGTGGTTCGCTGTCGGCCGTTCAGCAGGAGAGAGGAGACACCAGACTGTGAAAACATCCTGCAGATTGATGACAGACTGGGGCAGATCACCCTGAGGAAACCAAAAGCACCACCTGATGAGCCAATGAAAGTATTCACCTTTGATTCAGTGTACGGCTGGGAGTCAAAGCAGAGAGACATCTATGACGATGCTGTGAGACCTCTGGTGGAGTCTGTACTCCAGGGCTTTAATGGGACCATATTTGCATATGGACAGACTGGGACAGGTAAGACACACACCATGCAAGGGGTGTCAAACGACCCAGACATGAGAGGGGTCATACCAAATTCATTCCAGCACATTTTCACCCAAATATCCAGGACTCAGAACCAGAAATACCTGGTGAGGTCATCGTATCTTGAGATCTACCAGGAGGAAATCAGAGATCTGCTGTGCAAAGACAACAACAAAAAGCTGGAACTTAAGGAGAACCCTGATTTTGGTGTTTATGTGAGAGATCTGTCCTCAGTGGTCACGAAGAACGCCACTGAGATTGAGCATGTGATGAACATAGGCAACCAGTCCAGGTCTGTGGGGTTCACCAACATGAACGAACGCAGCTCTCGGTCCCATGCCATTTTTCTCATAACCGTGGAGTGCAGTGAGGCAGGGCCAGATGGCGAGGACCACATCCGAGTTGGGAAGCTCAACATGGTTGACCTGGCTGGCAGCGAGCGCCAGAAAAAGACAGGTGCGAAAGGGAAGCGATTAAAGGAAGCAGCCAAGATCAACCTGTCCCTGTCAGCGTTGGGGAATGTCATCTCGGCTTTAGTGGACGGGAAGAGCACCCACATCCCGTACAGAGACTCCAAACTGACCCGCTTGCTCCAGGACTCACTGGGGGGCAACGCAAAGACAGTCATGATAGCAACAGTGGGGCCGTCGCACAAGAACTTTGATGAATCCCTGGCCACGCTGAGGTACGCCAGCCGGGCCAAGAACATAAAGAACAAACCTCGGATTAACGAGGATCCCAAAGATGCCCTGCTGAGGGAGTTCCAGGAGGAGATTGCACGCTTGAAAGCCCAACTGGAGGAGCGAGGGATGCTGGCAAAGGAGAGGAGGAGGAGGAGGAACAGCAAAAGACTGAGTAAAAGCATGGCTGGTGTGGACGAGGAGATGTTCAGAGAGAGGGATGCGGATGTGTGGAAGGCTTTTGAGGATGAACCAGAGGTGAGACATCATGTGAAAGATGGAGGTGACATCCCCAAAGCTCTGAGCTGCCTGGGGAACGGCGAGAAGTTAAAGCACCTGAATGAAAACAGGAAAAGTTTAGTGGACATGCAGTGGGATCAAGATGCTGTGGAGAAGATCATTGAGAAATATAAGGTACTAATAAAGCACAGTGTGTGATAAATGAGACACTGGTAGAACAAAAGAAATTAACATAAATAATTCATTGTATGTCTTTGTTCACAGGTGATGGAGAGCAAACTGTTAGTGGGAGGAAAGACTATAATTGATCACACCAATGAGCAGCAAAAGATGCTGGAGCTGAAGAGGCAAGAAATTGCAGTACAGGTATAAAACAATAATAATATAATGCTTTTTGATGTTTTTTTTATTCTCCTTTACTTTTGTGTTACCATTCATTCTAATAGAAATATGATTGTGAGGATTTTTTTAAAGGTGTACTGTTTGCATTGATCTTTTACGAGAGCTGAATGTGTGATTTTCAGATAAGACGAGAGCGAGAGATGCAGCAGCAGATGATGTTGCAGGACGAGGAGACCTTGGAGATGAGAGAGACGTTCTCCTCCCTGCAGCAGGAGGTGGAACATAAGACTAAAAAGCTGAAGAGGGTAAGATGACTCACCCGATTCACAGAAGCTATTTCATTTAATCAGTTTGAAGGGAGACGTCACCAGCAGAGGTGACACTGGTGAGTCCAGGCTTATCTGGACTGATATCATATTTTATTGGTGTTTAAGAATAACTAAATTTCTCTTTTCTTGTTGGTAGATTTTTCCACTTGTCTTCTTATATATATACATACATACATACACATTTGCATTCTGATTTAGGCCCTTAGTGTGTGTTTTATATAAACATCTTACAGCTTAAGTGACACCAGTAATATGGTAATTAGGGCTGGGCAATATGACGATATATATCCTCAAAACAATATGAAAATGTCTATCGTCTATACTTTTCTATATGGTTTCTATCGCCATATAGGCTAGGCCAATATTTAATTATTTTTCTCTATAATTTCACTTGAAACTGTTTTGTTCATTTTGCACTCAATTTCTTAAAATGAGAAAATACTTTTCATTTGTAAGTATTTAATTCACAAAGGAGTATACAAAAATAGGCTTTACCATGTTGTTATTTCATAAAGACTATTTATTTATTGAATTACCAGAAAACATGCTATATTGTGATATATATATTATTTTATCAAGATATGAAAAGACCTGTATTGGGATAGAAGATTTTAGCCATATCGCCCAGCCGTATTATTAATTTATTTGTTCCTCTTCGGTACAGCTGTATGCCAAACTGCAGCTGGTGAGGGCGGAGACGAGAGATGTCATTGATGAACACGTCATAACCAGACAGGAGCTCGAACAGACACAGACTGAACTCACCAGAGAACTCAAGTACAAGTGAGTAGCCACATTAGTGAATGTGCTCCTGTACTGTATGCAATGTCATTATATCTGTCGTCTTGTTTTCTCATCACCGTCATCATATAATTATAAAACAGGAAGATGCAACAAATCCATTTTATTCCTTTAATTATCTTAATGAAGTTTAATGGGGGGGTTATGTTTTTACTTCTCTCTGTTTGTTAGCAGATTATCCCAAAGAGTTCAAAATGTATTTGCAAAAATCGTGCAACAGTTGAGCTTTTGGCAAGAAGAAACTGATTTCACACTTAAAGGAATAGCTGACATTTTGGGAAATAAGCTTATTCTATTTTATTTACATCTTCCCCATGCATGTAAAGACAAAGAAGACACATTTTTCTGTTGTGCTGTGCAGAACGAAGAGTTAACTAAAGGTATTATTTAATCATGACAAGGTGGCATTAGCATATCGTTGTAAAATATATTTTTTTACAAATAATTTTGAGCATTGATTAAAAGCAGTAAAAGCTATGTTGTACTGTATTTGCAGAATTGTGGTTTATAATATATTGTATATTAGAAATATTCATTTGGATGAATCCCTCTTTAAATTATTATTTTTTGTTATACAGTTAGAATGAAGCTACTTTATTTGAACAGTTTATGATCTGATTAAAAAGGAGCAAACAACACACTTCACATGCCTTTGACTTTTCAGACTATACCTACTGTATAACTAAATATTGTTATGATCAAGAGACAAATCAATGGCATGTCAGAGCATTTTGTTTTTAATTAGATATATTAGATATGATATTGTTCAATCAGGGAGGGATCAGGCAGAATGTAAATTGTAACTAAATAGGGATATAAAGGTTTTTTGTTGCTTGTTAAGTGAGTAAGTGTAATGGGCAGAGGGATGACATTGTCAAGAAATCTGTGCTACTGTATTATTGGATGTTTTTTATTCATGTGTACTTTATAATTTTCCAGGCATTTCATATAAGTGAAGGAAAATATTTGTTTATTACATGTATTCTTATAGTGTGTTTTATGCTCTGGGAAGTAGTTAAAGCATTTTATTTGATTCTGTTGTTGTATTAATGGAGTGCTTCCTGTGAGCTCAGCTGACACACCCTTGTATTTCACGTTGCAGATATCTCTTGATTGAGAACTTCATACCTCCAGAAGAAAAGAACAAGATCATGCACAGGCTGCACTTTGACAGGGAGGAGGATCAGTGGAGACTCCAGCCGGTCATCCCATCAGAGAGGTCAGTGATCTAATTACACATCGCTGACGTAATGTACCGTAAGTGGTCCAGTAAAGGAAGAAAAATCCTCCAAATCAAATTGTAAATGAATCACATAGCGCATAAAACTGACCTGCTGGGTGAAGCAGCAGAGATACCAGTTTCTGCACCATCAATTACCTAAATAGACCATGATGCAATGCAGCTGTAAGGCATATTGTGTTGGTTTTTATTGCTTCTTTAAAACTGGGAAAAACTTTAACTCTGCTATTGCTATTTTGACCTTCATATATTACACCTGAATGCATTTGCAGGGCTGTCGGTAAACTTTATGGGAAATGTAGGAAATCAGTAACAGAAGTATAAATAGATCAGGCAGGCTGAAGGAAAGTGGGCATGGCAAAAGAAAACATGTAAATACAAATGACCTCCTTCAATAAAAGTCATAGATTGCTGATACAACAAAGTTTACTTCAGTATAATTGTGATTATAGCATCTTTCAAATTATTCTAATAGCTCAAGTTTTTTGCATTACTGTCAGCCACAGTGTCTATTTTGGTACATCCACTAGGAGTCACCAAAGTCAGACGTTTTTTAAAGCAATCTGACCTTCCATGCAGTATCCAAACAGATGTCTTCATATAAAGAAGACTAGACCCCCTTGGTATTTTTCTTTCCTGAGACAGTTGGAAAGCTGAATGGAAGATAACACAGGGGTTAACGGGGGATTTTTCTGATCAGCCGACCGTATATGGGGCACTTAGGGTTCCAGAAGCGTCTTAACCGTTATGTGCATTAAACTGAATCTAAATCCGTCTCTTCCCTTGTCTTTATCCCAGTGCACCCACTCAGGTCAAGAGAAGGCCTCTCTCAGCTGTGGGATACAAGAGGCCAATCAGCCAATATGCACAGATGGCTGTTTCCACGGCAACTGGGGCCCCATCTAGATACCAGGTCAGTGCTCGGACAGTCGGCAAAAAAAAGTACAGCAGAGGCAGAGATGTGAAATCGTGGTCTCTTAGGCACCCTGTTTCCACGTTCACAGCCTCCTTCTTGGAAGCTGGAGGATGTGAAGATGGTTGTGGTAGCCATGGAGACCATTCACAGCTTGCAACTTATGATAGTGAACTATCAATATAATATTGCAAATAAAAAAAAATACTGTAAAAATAATAGCAAGGGAAATAATAGCAAGGGATGCAGTCTTTTGGAATAAATAAAGGTTGGGGGCGGGGGAATTAAATTACCTACCTGTATTATAGTGATTCACATGCAGTAATTGTACTTAATTATAGGCCAACTTGCATTTGCATATGTAATTCTAATATTATACTCTAACTAAAACTTGACTTGTATGTGTCCTTACAGGCTGAGAACATAATGCTGTTGGAGTTAGACATGTCTCCACCGACCATGTTCGCCTTGAACCTTAATGGCGCTCACCTGGAGAGAGCCTTTACTCCCAGGCTGTTGGGGGATCTCCTGGTAACTGTTCCCATCAGAGAGAGGAGCGCTGCATCGTCTCGGGTCAGGAAATCACAATCCTGGTGAGAGAACGGAGAGAGAGAGAGGAAAACATGATTACAGATGCTGAAAGTTCCCCTTATTTTTAGGAGCGTTAATTCAGGATAAGACTGAACATTGCAGTAGCAAAGTTATGTGAAGAAGTTGTGAATTTTTAAAGGTGCTAAATTCGATATCCATAGCATTAATATAGCAGCAAACAACTATGTGCTATGTAAAGATATAGAAGAGTAACGTCTACCTGAGCAGACAATAAAGTCTCTCTCCCTCTGTGTGTGTTGTAATCAGAGCTTCTACTTGTTTTGTTGACATAGCCAGGCCGGCCGCACGTACTTTTAGTGCATGTTCGTGTTAGTGTCTCCCACTGGTTAGCTCACAGCCGCCGCTCTGCACTACTCTCATACAGCGGTTATAGCTGATAATGCCGTCCCGACCAATGGCCTTCGCCACAGAAGCGTAGCACCGACCCTCCGGTTCCCCCTCAGGTTAACACTGTTATCTCTGTCAGCACTTTTGCCGTTGTTTTCACTATTAACGCTGTTAGCACCGTTAGCTCACCATCGCCATGTTAAGAGCTGTTGAGAGGTGATAGAAATGCTCCCGTATCCCGTATTTAGCACCTTTAATCATCATCACTCCAATGTTGGGTCAATCCTAGTTTCTGAAATACAGTTATAAGCATGTATACGTAGTGTTAGTTAAAGGGGCACTGTCTTTATGTATATATCACAATCACAGAAACTGAGTTTTAAAGCACTATACACATGTCTTTGCATGTTTTTTTCCCCTTTAACTACATACCAAATGTACTTTACATACAAATACCAGATTTTACATGCAAATCCACTGGTATATGCCTCTTTAAAAAGCCTCAGCACTTGATTAAATACATACCGATATATTACTATTGATCAACCCCATTAAATCCTGTAGATACATTTGGTTATTTTATGATGTGGGACAATAAATATAATGCATCTTAAATGATAAATTAATCATTTTCTTTTTTTTTTAATGTCCTACAGGTATCAGGCACCGCAAGCAGCATCCATGGCATCATCCTCATCATCCACCACTCTGACATCAGCACCTCAGAGACGAAGACCGTCTTCTGCTGCCTATCTTCCATCAGATCAGACAAGCCCCTGATATGTGTCAACACAACGGTACACAGGGCTGGCCTTAGTTTAAGGTGGCACAAAGGACGAGGAGGAGACATGGGAAGAAATATTTTGCCTTGATTTTAAATTAATTTCACATCTTTTTTTTTTATAGAAAGAATCACTTTAGTAAGCATGTATTTAACTTAATCGGGAAGACAGTAGCCTAAAAACTATGTAGTTTCTCTTGGCTTAGCACAGTCCCAATGGATAGCACAGTCAAACATCTGAAACCAGACATATAGTGAATTGTTTGGAGGGTATTTACAGTTCTTATTTTTAAAGGGACTGTTTGTAACTTCTTACACGTATAAATCACCCGGGTCGGTGTCCCATGCGCGCTCGTGTGTGGCTACGCTGTTCAGACAAGACTCCAACACAATCTACACGGAAGCACCAAAACCGCAAAGTTATATCTAGTGAAGCCCGTCTGTTAAACAGTGTTGGCCGCGGTCGGAGGACACGGAGGAGACCGTAGCTTTGGTCTCCAGGGCTGGAGTCTCTGCTGTACTCTGCTCCTCTGCCTGCCTGCTTGCCTTCATTTAGCTCGCTCCATCTCACGTGCATGCGCACACACTACACACTGCAGAAGACTTCGTAGCTCTGAGAATATCTAGTGAATGTATAGTGGACGTTTGTGCAGAAATAAATGCTGCAGCTCCTCCAGACCAACAGAGGTTTTCCGTGTCTTGTGAAGTGACGGGGCTCCGCAGCGAGAAATGTTATCGTCTCCGACCGGGTGCCGGTGTCTCCCCTGTTCCCTCCGACCGCGGTCGGGAGGCTGAGGCAGGAAAGCCAACACTAGGATCAGCATTGATTCATGGAGAGACCTTCGTCTGGTCAGCTAGCATTACTGCCAAGCAGCTGAAATATAGAGTGATATTGCTCGTTCATGTCTATTTAGAGCGAGCACAAGCGTGAGCCCGACTGACTTTCGTTGACTTAACGGCCACAGGTGTCACTGTTAACAATCATTTCTGATTCATACAAACAGTCCCTTTAATTTGACACAATTTTAATTATTTTTTTGGAAATGCATCTGTTATTTGCCAAAACAGTGGAGGGTGATGGAGAAAACTGAGAGCCCCAACCACTGGGGGGCCACCTTGGTTTAGCCTGTATGCTTGATGAATTGTTGCTTCAATTTATAGCTAATGTAATTGTGAGCCAAAAAATGTGAAGAAAGCCTGCAATGCTCTCTTGATTAGCTGCCTTATTTTTTCATAGTTGTGAAATCGTGCATTTGCTTAACACATGAAAAATAAAACACTGAAGTGATCTTGAACCAAGAGCTGCGGTTATGTTGCTGTCTTCCTGTGATCCTGGCCATAATTGCAGTTTATAAATATATATGTGGGGGCAGGGTCTGAAATTGGCACCCGCAACCCACGGGTGGAGGAGGCGAGTTAGTAACGTTACCTGTTAGCCGCAGGTGGGCAGCACAGTCCTGCTTGGATAAATAGTGGAGCTACTAACGTTAACAGAGGTGCCATTGAGTTATTATTATGAGGCGTTCACGGTCTGCTCAGCAAAATGACCATTGGGTGAAGGTAAATTACAACATTATCATGATGTGCTCAAATGTAATCACGGAAAAAAGTTTTTGGCGAGAAACTTGAATAAATCCAGTTGTTTGTAGGAGATGTTTTCACATCAATATAAAATAGATAATAGAGATGGAATTATGACCTGTTTAACTTCATAACAACTTACCAAGATGTTTTTTAATCAAAGCAAATATTTAAATAATCACAATCATTTGAATTGTGTGTTTTTATGCAAATAACCCACTATAGATGACAATAACAAAGTACAGTACTTTGTACAGTACCCTCCCATGCTCAAAAAATAGTGCTCCCCCAGAAGCTACGATGTAATTTGAACACTTTAAGATAAGATAAGATAAGATAAGATGGACCTTTATTAATCCCCGGAGGGAAATTCAGGTGTCAAAGCAGCAACATCAGCAAACATCAGCAAACAGAGTGAATCACAGGAGAGGTAAAGGTATACAAAAATTCTAAAGACAATAATAGAGATATAAAAGATACAGAGTGAATGGGTGAACATAGTGTGTACAGTCCGTCAATAAATAAATAAATAAATGTAATATGTACATATGTGCAGTCAGCAATAAAGTGGTATATAGGATGTATAGTGTAAAGTGAGTGTAAAGTGCGCCAGATAGTGCATGTTTAAATTTCTTAAAAGTCCTAATAGTTGTCATATAGGGGTCAGCCTTGGTTGTGGAGCCTGATGGCTACCAGCATGAAGGACTGACCCAGGCGCTTTGTGTTGTGCCGAGGAGGGATGAGTCTGTGGCTGAAGGTGCTCCTCATCTTGACTAGCTCATCATGGAGGGGGTGGAAGGGGTTTTCCAGGATAGCGTCCAGCTTCCTCCTCATCCTGCCCTCTGCCACCACCTCCAGACCGTCCAGCTCAGATCCAACCACAGAGCCAGCCCTCCTCACCAGCCTGTTCAGTCTGTTGGCATCCCTTGTGTTCATGTTACCCCCCCAACATACCACAGCAAAAAAGAGAACACTGGCTACTACAGACTGGTAAAACATCTGCAGCAGCCTATTGCATACATTAAAAGACCTGAGCCTCCTCAGGAAGAACAGTTTGCTCTGTCCCTTCCTGCAGAGGGCCTCGGTGTTATCAGTCCAGTCAAGTCTACTGTTCATATGTACTCCCAGGAACTTGTAGGTGTCCACCACCTCCACCTCCTCCCCTCGGATGGTGATGGGAGTTGGGGGCCTCTTGCTCCGCCGGAAGTCCACCACCAGCTCCTTGGTCTTTCCAATGTTGAGCTGGAGGTGATTGTTATCGCACCACCCTATGAAGTTCTCCACCAGGGCTCTGTACTCCTCCTCGTTGTCATCTGTGATGCAGCTGACGATGGAGTAATTTACCATGTATATAATGTTTCTTTTATGTAAACCATATTGAACATTGAATGACATCAGATCTAAAATGTTATTCCCCTCATTTAGTGCAGAGATTTCAAAAGTGGCAGATAAAATTTCTGAGTGGCAGACAAAAAAAAAAATACTTGTCTGTCACAGTGGCAAGCAGTGAAAAAAGTAAATTTCAGACCCTGAAGCAGTGTTCAGTTTTTATGCACCAAATATTTGGAACAAGCTCCCAGAAACCTGCAGGACCAACTCCAACTCTTGAGTTCTTTTAAATCAAAGTTTAAAACTTTCCTGTTTGCTGCTGCTGCCTTTTATTAAACCAGATAATGATCTTATATACTGCACTATAGCTTTTACTCTTGTGTGTTATATTCTAATTTAGCTTCTATCCTATAGCTTTTATTTTTTAGCTCTTTTTCATTTTCTAATCTTTAATGTTTTTTTTTTAACTTAGTTTTTATTTCAGTTTCAGCAACTTATACAATCATCATCACATTCTTTACCACTGTATTTTCATTTTACAGCTGTCTCTTTAAAACTTAAAACAAGGGGGAGAGAGAAAACACAAAAAACAAAACAAGACTTCATCTTAAACTGTAATTTTTTATGAATTCAGAGAAAAGGGGAGGACACATACTTAAACAATCCAAAGAATAAAAATAAAATAAAATAAAACAAATAATTAATTAATTAAAATAAAATCTTTAATGTCTTTATAACTGTTTTAATTATGTCTTAATGTTCTTTTGCACTTTGTTCCAATGTTCTTGAATGTTTATGTAAAGCACAACATGCAAAGTCTCTTCTCAGAGTTATGAAGAACTGAACATATATGATGATGACCCCCTAGAGCTACTATGGAAAAGTGCAGTCTTATTATTTATTTATTTATTTATGCATTTCTTTTTTTGTTCCAACTCTTAGTTCTTTTAAATCAAAGCTTAAAACGTTCCTGTTTGCTGCTGCTGCCTCTTATATACTGCACTGGAGCTTTTACTCTTGTGTGTTATATTCTATTTTAGCTTCTATCCTATAGCTTTTATTTTTTAGCTTTTTTTCATTTTCTAATCTTTAATGGGGTTTTTTTAATTTAGTTTTTATTGCAGTTTCAGCAACTTATACAATCATCATCACATTCTTTACCACTGTATTTTCATTTTACAGCTGTCTCTTTAAAACTTAAAACAAGGGGGTGAGAGAAAACACAAAAAAAAAAAAAAAGACTTCATCTTAAACTGTAATTTCAATTGAATTCAGAGAAAAAGCGAGGACACATACTTAAACAATCCAAAGAATAAAAATAAAGTAAAATAAAATAAAATAAAAAAATAATTAATTAATTAAAATAAAATCTTTAATGTCTTTATAACTGTTTTAATTATGTCTTAATGTTCTTTTGCACTTTGTCGCAATTTTCTTGAATGTTTATGTAAAGCACAACATGCAAAGTCTCTTCTCAGAGCTTATGAAGAACTGAACATATATGATGATGACCCCCTAGAGCTACTATGGAAAAGTGCAGTCTTATTATTATTTATTTATTTATTTATGCATTTCTTTTTTTGTTCCAACTCTTAGTTCTTTTAAATCAAAGCTTAAAACTTTCCTGTTTGCTGCTGCTGCCTTTTATTAAACCAGATAATGATCTTATATACTGCACTAGAGCTTTTACTCTTGTGTGTTATATTCTAATTTAGCTTCTATCCTATAGCTTTTATTTTTTAGCTCTTTTTCATTTTCTAATCTTTAATGGGTTTTTTTAACTTAGTTTTTATTTCAGTTTCAGCAACTTATACAATCATCATCACATTCTTTACCACTGTATTTTCATTTTACAGCTGTCTCTTTAAAACTTAAAACAAGGGGAGAGAGAAAACACAAAAAAACAAAACAAGACTTCATCTTAAACTGTAATTTCAATTGAATTCAGAGAAAAAGCGAGGACACATATTTAAACAATCCAAAGAATAAAAATAAAATAAAATAAAAAAATAATTAATTCATTAAAATAAAATCTTTAATGTCTTTATAACTGTTTTAATTATGTCTTAATGTTCTTTTGCACTTTGTTCCAATGTTCTTGAATGTTGATGTAAAGCACTTTGAATTGCCCTGTTGCTGAAATGTGCTCTACAAATAAAGCTGCCTTGCCTATAGAGGTAAACATGCAGACTTTGCATTGACAGCTTCATACAGTAAAAGATGACGTTTCCTTCAGGGAGTCACATGACTCTCTTTACAGTAAGTCCAACATGGCAGACGGAGTGGATCTTAACTAAAGCAACATTTCAACTGGAACAACATTGAACACTAAACTCTGCTAGAAGACACTCAGCAGCACAATGAGGGAGAGACAGCAGCAGCAGAAGAAGAAGAAGAAGGGGAGGACGTGGGCGGAAGCCGCGAAAACGGTACTCAACATGTTTATATCTGTCGTTTTGTTGTGGTTTGCTTTTCCCTTGAAGAGCTCCTCCACTTTGTACAAACTGTGTTGATGAGTTCATGACCTGCTGGTTGGACATGAGGCCTGTGTTGTCGCTGTCACTAGCTGTCACTTTGCTCAGCATGGTGTAGTCAGCTGTGTTTGCACCCAAACATCTCTGCAAAACCCCCTCCAGTGTGTTGTGTGTCCACACAGTGAGGGTGACATGTTTGCACGACTTGGAAGTCGAGTTAATCAGCATGCTAAGCTAAGCTAAGCTAGCTCAGGTTAGCATGCTAGCTATCATGCTAAGCTCGTCAACAAGTTTGTTTTGCAAAATAAATCACATGTTTAACGGTAGTGTCTGGTGCTAATCTCATTACTCTATGTTGCCACAACTCCACAGTGTGTCATGAAGTTGTTATATTATCTATATGATGTGTTGGGATGTATGAGAATACAGGAATGAGTGTAGCTAGCATGCTAGGTAGCTAGTCTTAGCTAGCATGCTGCAACATATCAACACTCCTCAGCAGCAACTAGTTCATGATGAAAGTTATTGTTTGTGAGGACATCCACTGTGCAAAAGAACATTAAGACATCATTAAAACAGTTATAAAGACATTACAAATTTTATTTTAATTAATTAATTATTTTTTTATTTTATTTTATTTTACTTTATTTTTATTCTTTGAATTGTTTAAATATGTGTCCTCCCCTTTTCTCTGAATTCAATTGAAATTACAGTTTAAGATGAAGTCTTGTTTTGTTTTTTTGTGTTTTCTCTCTCCCCCTTGTTTTAAAGAGACAGCTGTAAAATGAAAATACAGTGGTAAAGAATGTGATGATGATTGTATAAGTTGCTGAAAATGCAATAAAAACTAAGTTAAAAAAACCCCATTAAAGATTAGAAAATGAAAAAGAGCTAAAAAATAAAAGCTATAGGATAGAAGCTAAATTAGAATATAACACACAAGAGTAAAAGCTCTAGTGCAGTATATAAGATCATTATCTGGTTTAATAAAAGGCAGCAGCAGCAAACAGGAAAGTTTTAAGCTTTGATTTAAAAGAACTAAGAGTTGGAACAAAAAAATAAATGCATAAATAAATAAATAAATAATAAGACTGCACTTTTCCATAGCAGCTCTAGGGGGTCATCATCATATATGTTCAGTTCTTCATAAGCTCTGAGAAGAGACTTTGCATGTTGTGCTTTACATAAACATTCAAGAAAATTGCAACAAAGTGCAAAAGAACATTAAGACATAATTAAAACAGTTATAAAGACATTAAAGATTAGAAAATAAAAACAAGCTAAAAATAAAAGCTAGGATAAAAGCTAAAATAGAATAATAACACACAAGAGTAAAAGCTCTAGTGCAGTATATAAGATCATTATCTGACTGGCTTTTCCCAAAGGTTTCTCATCTGGGAAACTTCTCTCAAAAGGACATTGTTTATGGACTTGTCATGGACAATAACAAAGATGACTTTCTGGTGAATAACTCTCATATATAATCTATAACTTCTCATTCTTGGAAAATTTTATTTGCACAAATCCAAGTATATGAAAGTGAAACCTAGGTTTAATGTGTTTAATTCTGAGTTTCTTTCTTACATTAAAGTCATGAAATGCAGTTTTCTGCAGCTTGTTCCAGATATATGGTGTATAAAAACTGATTCTGCATGTTTAGTTCTGACTCTGGGGACACTAAGCAGACCTGATCCAGATGAACCTGAGAGGTCTGGATGGTTCATAACATAGCAGAAGATCAGAAATGTATTTTGCCCCTAAACCATTTAGTGCTTTGTAAACCAGCAGCAGTATTTTGAAATCAATTCTCAAAGAGAGTTCCTCAACAAGTTTGTTTGCAAATAAATCACCTGTATAACTGTAGTGTCTGGTGCTAAACTCATTCCTCTACGTTGTTACAACTCCACAATATGTCACTAAGTTGTTCTATTGCATGTGAAACGTGTGGGGATATATCAGAATACAGTAGTGAATTGATGCTGCTACAACATATCAGAACTCCTTAACAGCAACTAGTTCATAATTAAAGTTATTGTTTGTGAGGACATCCAAACAGTTATTTGCAGTAACTATATAGGTAGTTAATTGATATAATGTTAGTTTCTAAACACCCATAAAAGTCCTGTTTTACTGAGATGCTACTGGGATGCACCAACAGTTAACAGCTACAAGAATGTTCAAGGTGGGAGCAGAATAACAACAACATTGTTTGCTCAACACCAGATGTGTTCTTTTTGTTTTTATGATGGAGTGAAAGTTTCTGTACTGTGAGATGTTTTTGTTGACATGTTTGGCTGCATTCCCTGTTCATGTTATAACACGGTAGTGTTTCCTATAGGAACACTCAATGTTATTGAGTGTTAATACCACTTATATACCTTTTCAAACAAAAGGTGATTTTATTCAAATTGCATTTAGACTCAACTTGACAGCATTATAAGAATGTACAAGGTGGGAGCAAAATAAAAACAACATTGTTTGCTCAACACCAGATGTTTTTATGATGGAGTGAAAGTTTCTGTATCTTGCTGCATTCCCTGTTCATGTTATAACATGGTAGTGTTTCCTATAGGAAGACAGTGCCCCAGCTATTCAGTATGTGGGGAATTATAACTTAGTAGTTAACTAAGTATTTTGGTCCAGAGAGGGGAGCAACATCGTAGCAGAATATCTAAATGTATTAAAGGCAAAAGCCACAATGTTTGTGCTGTTGATTATTCTGAGCATCACTTACACCAGGGGTTATCAAACTTTTGGGGGGTTCCTTACAGGGGAGAACTGTTTGTATTTTAAAGGTCCCATAGTGTAAAAAGTGAGATTTTCATGTCTTTTATATTATAAAACAGATTTAAGTGCTATATAAATACTGTTAGACTATCAAAAACGCTCAATATACGGAGAAATACACACAGCCCGTAGTCAGAAATTGTGCGTTTGAAACAAGCCGTTTGGATTTCTGTCCATTTGTGATGTCACAAATATACATATTTAGACCATTACATGGATTTAAACATAAACATTCTAAATGTGTCCCAGTTTATTTCCTGTTGCAGTGTATGTAAATATCATCAGTTGACAAGAAG
Organism: Sebastes fasciatus; assembly: GCF_043250625.1. NCBI lineage: Eukaryota > Metazoa > Chordata > Actinopteri > Perciformes > Sebastidae > Sebastes > Sebastes fasciatus. Next base: position 8,416,314 of record NC_133809.1, on the reverse strand, counting down.
TAAACATGGACCCAAACTGTTGCCTAGCAACGCAATTCCGTTGCAATTCCATTGAAATGCACTAAAACGGAGTGTTTCAGACAGAGGGTAAATACAGGCATTTTCAGGCAGACAGTATGAGGAAAATAAATGTCCCCGGACCCCACTTTGAGAATCACTGACTTACACAGTCAAGGGCACTACTGATGCTTTGTGGAAACTTGTTAGAAAGCTTCAGTATGTGAAATATCTGGCTTCAGCTTCATCAAGTTTTATGACAGCCACTCTCAGTTGAATAACTCAACTGTAGGGCTGCAACTAATGATTATTTTCATTGTTGAATAATCTGTTGATTATTTTCTTGATTAATCGATTAGTTGTTTGGTCTATAAAATGTCAGAAAATGGTGAAAAATGTCAATCAATGTTTCCCAAAGCCCAAGATGACGTTCTCAAATTACTTGTTTAGTTCACAACTCAAATATATTCAGTTTACTGTCATAGGAGTAAAGAAACCAGAAAATATTCACATTTAAGAAGCTGGAATCAGAGAATTAAAAAAAAAAATTCTTAAAAAAATTACCCAACACCGATTAATCAATTATCAGAATAGTTGGAGTTTAATTTAATAGTTGACAACTAATCGATTAATTGTTGCAGCTCTACTCAACTGTACATTTTTTAAGAGATGTTCCAATACCATTTTTTCCTTCCTGATGAACTGAAAAAGGATATAGCTCTTATTCTTATTATTCTGTAACAGCTGTTTACTATGAACATGTATGGACGTGATATGATTACTCTCTTTGTTGTATGGCCTGGCTCAGGTTAAACTCTTTGTAAAACATGAACAAAGAAGAAGAATTGATTTCCGGTTAAACAAGTAAATTTTTTTCCGGGTTAATAAATGATGGTAAGTGCATAGACTGGCGTACTCGCTGATACCCGATCGATACCGGTTTCAGAACAACTCTACATTGTTTTTGATAATGTTATTTTTTTATTGTAGGTTTTGGAGAAGTACCCCAACACGCCCATGAGCCATAAAGAGATCTTGCAGGTGATCCAAAGAGAACGGCTTAAGGAAATAAGGTAAATATTGTCCTGTCATCTTTACTACAGCACATGCCCTTCAGAGAGGAGACATTTTCATGAGAGCAAACCGCCTTCTCCCTTTGATATTGATTGCTCATATCATGTACTTCCCTTTTTCTTGGTCACACAGTAACAATTATTTTACTCAATTAATGACTGTTTCGTTTCTTTTTGTTTCATTGTCACTGTTCTCATCCAGAAGGTAAGAAACAGCTAGCCCCCCCACCCCTTATCTTAACAAACTCACTGCAATGCCACTTTGTTTGGTTTTACCTTTTGCATGTTATTAACAATAACATGCCCTACTGTAGGTTCAGCGGCATAAAGACAGTGTTAGACTCACACTCATATATTACCTAGACTTGCTATAGCCATAACCTGTTGCATAAAAATGACGACGTTCTAACAAAGTAAAGCATGGATGATGGTGATGTTTTTACTCTATAGACTCAAAAGTTCAACAGTTACATTATCCAAAGTATTTAGTGGTGTGTAAAGATAATGAGATAAATGATGTGGCTGGCAATATCTGGAAGCCAAACTAGTGTAATTTTCTAAATGAATAACAGATGCTTAATTTTTCTCAATCTCAATGCCTTTTATTTGTAAACATTTTGCTTAATGTACTTTAAGTAATATACTGAATGTGTAAAATAACACAAATATAAGTTGACAAATTTGAGTTTTTGCTTCACTATGTACCTCTGGATACCTCCCTTGCATGACTGCTGAGGCATTATTGTGCACTCCTAATTAACTCAAGTTTGCTTTGAAAATGTTTTGACTTAACTAGAGCAGATTTTTATGCAACAGACATAGTTATGCCAGACCAGTTTAATCTGAGAATATCAGGTTCTTACAATGATTAGATTAGTCTTGAAGCAGTTTTATGCAACTGATTCTGTATAAAACATTCAGTAATTTGCCCACAGCTACACTGATGTGAATCTGTCCTGAACTCATACATGTCCTGTTGACGCATGATAGCGGTTTCTCCCCAGATATCAGACCAGCCTTTACCCCTCTTGCGGCTTTCTCCCCAGCTGTCTGATTTATTGGGGAACAGATGTGTAATTTGCGTTGTTTTTTTTCTTTCGTGATCCAGTGGAACCTCGCCGCTGGCATGTCTGAATGCAATGCTGCACACAAACTCTCGTGGCGAGGAGGGGATCTTCTACAAAGTTCCAGGCAGAATGGGGGTCTACACATTAAAGGTTAGTTAGACACAAAGCAGCTTTCACGACTGTGCTCTGTAAGGCCAAAAATGGGGGATTGGGCCACATAAATCTTGGTTAGCATAATTTAAGATAAACGTTTTATACTCTTACACTTAAATTATGAATGCTTTGGTTGAATTCTATGAGTATGACATGCGTGTGTACTCCACAAGATGTTTTTGAATTACTGCTTGACTCTTCTTTTTCTACATCTATAACATAAAGGTAATCTGCTCTATGTACTCTATGTTTTTATGTAGAAGGACATCTCAGATGTGGTGAAGGAGCTGTCTGAGGAGGACTCTGAGGAGAGCAGTGACAATCTCTCCGACTCCCAAAGCACAGAAAACAACGGCAGTTCCATCGCAGGAGAGGGCAGGAGAGGAAGGTGGATGCGAAGAGGTACTGTGCACCGCATGCAGGATTATTGTTAACCGTTTGTACATCACTGCATCCCTTAAGTTACTTCTTTAAAGGAACAGTGTGTAGGGGGATGTGTTGGCAGAAATGGTCTTCTCTGTTTAAAGTATTAAAGAGTAAATAGGCTTCTTTCTTGTTGCATAATTGTCACTGCTGTTCAACAATCATTCAGGTAGAATGATAGAAGAGAAAGATTCTCCACCAACAGCAGTAATAACGCAATGAGTAAGGACCGTAGCTCTGCTCATTAGCTAATTGTTGCTGGTTGGTTACCGAGCTCAGAGTTAACGCCCCTTACCAGCCGCTGTTAAAAGTGCAGAAACACAGGAAACCAGCTGAAGTAGCAGTAGAAGAGGAAACATAAATAACTCCTGGAATACACTGAGCATCAAAAATGATTATAGCAAAAGGTGGGTTTTATCTTTTAAGCAAACACTCTGTGTCCATAATGACGTCTGTTTATTGTCAGAAGATGAGCTGCAGGCTGCACACGACGGTCACATCATAGCAGTTTTTGTGGGTTCATATTATTGCTATATCATGAACCGCACACCTGATTGCACCGGATTGCAGAGCAACTTCGGAGAATGAGCTTTTCCTCAAGTAGCAATTATTTTGTTTTCCTCGGGCTGTGCTCTCTCTGACTCTCATTATTTCTCTCTGCCACTTGAATATTTTAAGTGACTGTTAAAACAGGAAACTGTATTTTCTCAGCATGACCCGTGACCACTTCCTCATTATGCACAAGTTAGAAACTGCCAAGCAAATAACCTTGGCTGATATCTGAGTGGGAGGACTCGGATAATGTTTTTATTTTTGAACTAATCAATGCAAGGAGCCACAAAGTCAAATGCAAATTAAGTGGCACTGGAAAAGAAGCAAGTGGAGCTGCTACAGTATGTAGAAAAGGTGTTATATTAGAAATATAGAACATAGAGGTTGTTGTGAACAATCTTCCTATTGAGGTGTTCAGCCCTTTTTTAGTAATATGATATTTTAGCAACGTAATGCAATCTGCTTCTTTGTGCAGTGTTGGTTTCAGTTTCATCAAAACAAAAGCATGATGTGATAAAGTCTGTGCACCACCCTCAGGAAGTGTATTTAGTAACATCTGTTTTGTGCTTTTGTATTTCGTAGTTCCCTCCAAACTGCAGTCGCAGCCGTCCTCTCCGCAGCCTCGGTGCTCGTCGCCTTCCGTCCCCACCAGTAAACTCATCTCTCCCTCGCAGAAACACAGCAAGAAAGCTTTGAAACAGGTACTGATGGGTTCGTTATTCTCTACTTTTTAATTGTGTTAATAAAAGCTACTTAGTGGAGTAAATAATATATATATGGGCAAACACGTCTCAGTTAGTAAACAAGTTCCTGCCACACCCTTGTCCTCACATACACCCATATAAATCCCTGCCACCCAACGCTGCAATACAAAAATACATTCTTGTTTAGTTTAGTAATGTTTTCATGTAGTTTTTCTTGCATTTATATACCAGGTGTAGAGTTTTTAAAGGAGAGTACTACGGTCTTTTTAAAAAATATATATTTATTGATATTATTGTTATATATACCTTGTTCTAATAGTTTGTCATTACTATTATGTAATCATATTATTTTTGTATATTAATCTTGTGTTCTATATAACATTGTAAAATTTTAATTAGGGCTGTCAATCGATTGAAATATTTAATCGTGATTAATCAAAGATTAATCGCCCATTTTTTATCTGTTCAAAACGTACCTTAAAGAGAGATTTGTCAAGTATTTAATATTCTTATCAACATGGGAGTGGGCAAATATGCTTGCTCTATGCAAATGTATGAATATATTTATTATTGGAAATTAATTAACAACACAAAACAATAACAAATATTGTCCAGAAACTCTCACAGGTATTGCATTTAGCATAAAAAATATGCTCAAATCATAACATGGCAAACTCAAGTGGGCCTGTCTGTAAAGGGGAGACTCGTAGGTACCCTTGGAACCCATTTTCATTCACATATCTTAAGGTCAGAGGTCAAGGGACCCCTTTGAAAATCGCCATGACAGTTTTTCCTCGCCAAAATTTAGCCCAATTTTGAGCGTTATTTAACCTCCTTCACAAGTATGACACGGTACCAATGGATTCTTTAGGTTTTTAGGTGTTCTCTTTACTAAGATCAATTGGGTTAATGCGTTAAAGCAATTAGTGGCGTTAAAGGAATTATCGCGTTAACTTTAACAGCCCTAACTTAAACATTAATTAGTTGGAGGCTTCAACAACTAAAATGTGTTTTTTTTAAAAACAGCACTGCTCTGAATCTCTCAACTCTAAACCATGTCAAATATGCACTCACACTTTTCTGTAGATGTCACCACATTTATCTAAACTTTTTCGCTGACACGTCCTCAGTAAACATGTACATAACCCATGTTGGTGTGTCAGCAGGCGCCAACTATCCTTCCATGCCCTCTGCCTGTGGAACATCTTGTGCTGATTATTTAAAAACAATGAGGCGGCAGGGAAAAATGCCTATAGCTGGTTTTACAGTATTAATGTCCTCATAATCCACCCTGTTCAACATTTTCCTATTGGCTGCTTTGTGCTTTTGTTCCATTTAATTAGATTTCACTTGATTTGTAATTCACTCCATCTGTGCTGGTGTGGAATTTTCAGCTCTATAAGACCAATTTGTGTTCATTTATTGGGCGTAGGCAACATGAGAAGATGGCGATTTAAGTAAAGTATTAGAGCTGGAGAGACTTATTGTGTATTTTCCTGTTTCTGTTTCAATCAGTGGACTGTCTTGCATTGCTTCTTTAATCTGTTGACAATGTGTTTGTGAGGTGATCAGACTTCTCGACAGATTTACAACGCAGAGTTGATTTACGCTTGTGTTATGCAACCTATGTTTCATTGCTGCGCTGCTATTTAGCTGTTATTTAACCAGGCAAGTGGCCCTGGGGGAGTCGTTGCAAGGAAACGGAGGGTTACACACATTCACACTTTTTTTTCCTCATACCGCTGCCTATTTGTTCCTTTCTTATTTTGCTCGTATTCAGGCTTTGAAGCAGCAGCAGCAGAGAAACCAGCGCAGACAGGGGGGCATGCCAACCACCTCCAGTCCCAGACTGCTTCTGAAAACCATCAAAGATATGGCTGACAACATTACTACAAAGGCTGGTAGGTGGCAGCTATTATATTGTCAAATACAATATAAAATGAAATTAGTAGTACTCACTTTGGATATTTCACTAATGTTCATTTCATGATATTATAACACAGAGTTTAGACGATAAATGACTGATATTGATGCAGTTCTGAGGTATTGTCGTGTTATTACAGCTTTTCATAACTACACAACAAAAGGCATTGTATTATCACCATCTAAACATGACTCATGTAATTGGCAGCATCAGTGTGGAAACAGTTAGATCTGTGGCTTGTTATTTTTCAAAGCTTTTCTTTCCTCTCTTTTCCCTCTATCCAAACAGACTTATGCCACCCAGTTGTCCCTAGGAAGGTTTCTCCGAGGTCAGGCCGCCTCAGTGCAGGTAAGTCAGACATCAAGTTAATCGAGAGGTTTGGAAATGTTAAAGGAAAGGTCTGGTGATAACAAATCCCATGAAAAGATTAAAACTGACAATCCTTTACTACTATCCAGTATTGCCTGTGTTGCCAAAGCCTAGTATAGCATATTCCTCTTTACTCCTGTTTGAGTACTGACTTCACTCATCCCATACTAAACTCCAGAGGTGCTGCTTAACCCTCTTCTTAGATACTCCCTCTACTCTTGCTCGTCGTAAAGTCGCAAAGTATTTAGACACAGACATATGCATTGTTGGTTTTGGTGTTTTCATCACATCTCACAATTGGGTGCAAACTTGTTTCTGCCTGCTTGCCTGGACTTCGATGGAGTTAACCGCATCCTTCCAAGAAGGAACAAGTGAAATAATCCCACATTAGCGGAACAAAAATATTACAAAGTAAAACAAATTACACGACCACAAGTGAGAGTAAATTACTCAAGATGTCAGTTGCAAAATCTGCATTGCTGGATTTGTCTTGGCTTACATCTGTTTCCTGTTTTGTATTGCAGGGCAGCTGAAACGTACCAAGTGTAAAATAGATGTGGAAACACCAGACTCCATTTTGGTTAACACCAACTTGCGGGCGATCATCAACAAGCACACCTTCTCTGTCCTGCCCACAGACTGCCAACAGAGGCTGCTCAAACTTCTGCCTGAAGTTGACCGGCAGGTGGCTCTAAGATTATACATACTTTTTATGCTTTTGTTGCATTATCTAGTACTAAATGTAGAGGGTGTAATATTGTTGCATGTAATTTCCCATCTTTCCTGTCAATACTCGTATAATGTGTTAAACTATCTCACAAAATAGTAGAATAGAAAACATCTCTGCACATGTTTAGCTGAACATCACATATGGGAAGCCGATGAGTGGATGTACTGATGCAGTGATGGTGATTGTGATGATGTTAGTCATAACATTGTGCCTCCTCTCCCCAGGCCTGCATGGACGGCCTTCTGAAGGTCACTAGTTCTGCCTTGAACAATGAGTTCTTCACATCAGCAGCTCAGTCTTGGAAGGAGAGACTGGCTGAGGGTCAGTGCGACTGTTTCCCACTGCTAATATCTGCATTCAGTTCATATTTAAATAACAATTATGTCACCAAGGTTGAGTTCTTGGTTGGAGAACTCAACACATAACAAGTGTAACTTTTCTTATTTTTATTATGTAACTTTTTTCTTCACAGGAGAATTCACTCCTGAGTTGCAGCTACGAATGCGCCAAGAAATTGAGAAGGAAAAGAGAGTTGAGCTCTGGAAGGAAGCATTCTTTGAAAACTATTACGGTGAAAAGTAAGTTCTCCTCTATGATATATTATTTATCAATTCATTAATCCGATCCAGCTTTAGAGAAATTGGAAGGCATATTTTTTTCATATTTTCCAAACACCAAAAGACATCCTTTCAAATGGAAAGCCCTCTACCCATAGGACCTACAAAACAGTAGAATGGGAGTCTTACTTTTACTCTTAAGGCTTTTTTCCCTCACGTCATTAACATGATTGAATATCTAATTTCAGACTTGCATTGTTATTAAGTGGTGGCGTGTTTGAAAGGATTATTTAGAGTTGAATGAGATTTCACATAGGATCCAAACTCCACCCTCATCTCCCGCTCACATTACAGGAGTTAGATTTCTTCTCAGGAACATGTAACTACATTTTTAGTAGAATTACAGTGTTTGACAGTATTCATCATATTGTATTGAATTGCTTTGTATCCAACAACATCATATTGCTTCAAGACGAGGCTAAATCAAATTGAATCGACCTGTTAGTTGCTTAAATTTGATCTAATTTGGAGGCTCATTGATTGATCAAAATGCCAACCGAAGCGGTCTAACTGGATGATGTGCAAAAGACTGAACAGATGATTTTCAATTTCAATATACTCGCCTCTCATACTTCATACTAATGTGTTCACACTACGAGCGAGACAGCAACAGGCTACAAGTCATTGTCAATGGAAGCCGGTGACATGAAGCTACAAACTGATGCCCGACACTTGTCGTTGCCTGATGGGCGTGACGCGCTACATAGAAAATTGAGCTGGTGACAACTTTTCCAGCGCTCCAATGATGCAGTGAAGCGTCAACTGATCATATGTTTTTGTTTCACCCTGTTGCGTTCCATCTAAAACAATGCCGTTAGTCAGTTCCCAGTGCTATTTAAGGACATAATACGTCAACAAGCGCTTGAGCAACACTTCGATGGCAATTCGCCAAAAATGTAGCTGGCCATGCTGGATGTTTTGTTGCTTTTGTTGCTCATAGTGTGAACATAGCATTAGGCCTCTCATTCCACACAGGTGTAGGATATGTTTTATTCATTAAAAATACACTTTGTGTTAATTCAAATCAGATTTAATTTTTTTTTAAGTTAAAAGTAAACAAAACCAGTATTCCTAACAATTCCTTTAAAAGCTGAAAAATCTGTGTTGCTGTCAGAAAGAAATCACTTGATTTATGGATGTATTCTTTGTCTGTCTTTCTGCCTCCCTCTTCTCTCTCTCTGTATAGTTCTGGTTTGAGCTTTGAGGAATCCAAAGAGCTGACAAAGGCTGATGTGAATCAGGAGTCTGCCCGGCCCCGGTCTCCCTCTCATCAGACAGGACCTGCCGCTCAAGCACCAGTGGATCCCAAGGGCACCAAGGACAGCAGCCAGACTGATGCTGCTGCTGCTGCTGCCGCCGCTGTGAAAGACACGAAGGCTGCTCAGAGAGAGACAGTCGCCACCACAGAGCCCATGAAGACTCGCCGCTCACAGTACGCTGAGGATCGTAAGTTGAACGCAGCAGCACAGTCTGTGCCGACACCTGCGGTGAAAACACCAGAGGTTGAGCGGCAGACTGAACGGGCCGCGGCAGGGACACTGCCTGACAAGGAGCATAAAGAGGAAGTGAAGGAGGAGAAAGCTGAACTCCCCCAGTCGCCTGTGAAGAGCCATCCACCACAGGCTAGTTCAGAGTTAAAAGAGGATCAGCCGGTGTCTGTGGTTAAGCCTGCTGAGGAGAGCGAAGAGGTCATCTCTGAGCCCAGTGGGCCCTCAGAGCCGCTGAAAAGAAAATCTCTCAGTGAGGTTGGGGATGAATTGACACCAGAGAAAAGGCCCCGCATGTCCTCAGTTTCCTCAGTGTCCTCAGTCTCCTCTGTATCTCCACCAGCGTCATCCATATCCAGCCCAGCTACACCGACTTCGGCAACAAGTCAGAGGGTTCCACCACTCAAGGTAGGAAAAATGTCTGTGAACGGAAAAGTCTCCTCTGATCTATCTGTCTCTCTGAGTTTACAAAAAAAATCACCACTTGCAGACTTGTAAGGTGGCTCTGACAAGTTTGTAGCTTTCTTCTTTGCAGAGGGAGTCAGCTTGGATTCACAGCAGTCAGAGAAAATCAAAAATGATCAAAATGATTCAATCCTGATTTTCTCTGCTGTTGATCTTTATGCTCAGTGTGTTCCAAACAGTCTCTGCTTCCCCAATAAATCCCTAAATTAGCTACTTCCACAAGGTTTTGTAGCTGTGAGGTAGGAGTGTCACGATTTTCCAAATTCCCGATCCACTGACGGCTATGCCATTGTTAGACTATGGAGTTTTTTTACCACACTAAGGCCATAGTCAAATTTAAATAATTAATTTAATATACAGTATGTAATAGAAGGCAGGAGGGAACTTTACAACAACAGCTTGAGTTTCTCAGAGTTTACGAGGCACACCTGAATGCACCATGAAGTCTCTGTCGCCGCACACATGCTTTACACTACGATGAGTATAAACGCCGCTTAACCATACAAAACGATGTAGACACGCAATTCATTTTAAGTGGAGAAAGTTCAATTAGCTGAGTGCTGTTTTCTTTGGTTTCTGCAGTCTCTAAATCTTCGGCAGCTTACAACCTGTAGTTTTTCTGTCAACAACACGTTCGTTATTTACATAATTCACTGAGAAGGCAAAATGTTGCCACACCGGTGACTTCAGGGAAGCAGGAGGATTTTACAGTTCTGATGTTTCTCCGTCATCTCCGACTCCAGCCGTTGCCATAGCGTTTCAAAGTGCAGCTGCAGGCTACCAGTAAGATACGCTTTGTCGTCTTTGAAGTGTTTTTCTTTTCTTCTTCGGACGCTTGCAAGTAGGTGGGGGTGGAGAGGAAAAAAAAAATACTGGGAGAATCGTCGATCCTGCTTTTGACTACGAAGGTCGAAATCATTTGGATCGATTTTCAATTTAGTATCGAAATCGTGACACCCTGACTGTGAGGAGGCGATATCGTGACACAGAAGTAGTTTATTTAGTTATGTTGTTACAAAACATGTAGTTTAATTTTGATTAGGTTTTCTTTTTAATGTACTTATATATGCATATCTTTAAATAATTTTCTAACATCTCCTTTTTTCACTTTGCAGATCCCAGTGTCACGAATTCTTCCCATTCCTTTGTCACCTAGCCAAGTCTCACCCAGGACTCCGCTCCCGGCCCCGCTCAGCAGCCCGGGCCGTACTGGTGCTCGCACTTTGGCTGACATCAAAGCTAAAGCCCAGCTTGCCCGAGCCCAGCGAGTGGCGGCTGCCGCGGTATCATCTGCATCGAAGGGAGCGGTGCCAGGAGCGGTGCCAGGCCCGGGGCCGGGGGGAGGCAGTGCTGAGCAGACACAGCCATCGCCCAGCCCGAGCCCAACGTCCCCACAGGCGTCAACCAGGTTACCATCCTCCAGCAGCAGCAGTCAGACCAGTACACCTCCTTCTCGCCCACTGGACTCTTTTGGCCAGCTAAGCCCAAACCGGTCTCAAACGTCTTACTCGAGCAAAACTGATGAAAACCACAAAGGTCACTCTGCTGGTACCGTCAGTGCAGGACCCGATAGCATTCAAATGCAACCCACTCCATCATCTGTGCACGCCCTGAAGGGACAGGAAAACACATCACCAACCAAGACCAGCTCCTGTATCCCTGCAAATAACCCATTGGTCACTCAGCTTCTGCAGGACAAAGAGGTCCCGCTGGAGCAGATCCTCCCAAAACCGCTATCCAAGGTGGAAGTGAAGATGTCAAATGTACCCTCTGGTAGTAAGGGGAAGCCACCACACTCTGCTGAGCACAGGGCTGATAAGCAGGTATCCCACCAGTTCATTACAGCAGGACGAGTTTTCTCAGAATACACGAGACACCACAGGGAACTTCCTGATAAGGAGACTCAGGAGCAGATCCTGCAGGCTCTAATGCAGAGGAAAGGCCAGCAGAGCCAGCCTTATGGTGGTATGGGGCCTCAGCACCCTCCGTACAAAGTCCATCAGCTGGTGCACGCAGAAGAGCGTCAAGACCAATCCAGGATTTCGGTAGGATTTCTGGGTCGGAAGAGGATGCCCAGGCCCGCCATGACGGGACATTACCTGCTCAATGTGTCCACATACGGCCGAGGACCAGAAGGCAAGAGACTGCAGCAGTCTGTCATCCCGAACACGTCTGTGTCCAGCTTAAAAAGGGAAAGCACAGAAGGAGAAGAGGCGGCCAAGGAAGAAGAACCTGCCAGGAAATGTTTCTTTCCTGTTTCTGGGGTTAAAACAGAGCAGCATGGATACTCAATAACCAAGTCTGATGAAGCAGCCGGCATTCATGTAAAGACTGAGCCTGGATCAGAGGATAGTGCAGATAACAACAGCACCAGCGCGACAGCCAAAGACACCAGCCCTTTCTCTCAGTCACACCAAAGGCACCTCGAACTCTGCAATAGTAACCAAGGAAACTCCGAGCCATATCTTACCCAAGTGGACCCGAGTCACCAGCGGCAGTCTGCCTTTCAAACCCAGAGAACGCTCGATAATCAGGAAGTCGTGGCAGCGTCGTGCTACGGTGGCACTATCAGCATGTCTGTACCTCACACTTTGAACCACGGCGCTGCCGGCATCGGCTCTTCCACGGCCTCATCGGAGGCCGACAGCGGCGGCGTCATGTCTTTCTCGGTGACTGTCACCACCATACCCGCCGGTCACTCGTTAGACCACGGCAACCAGGGCGAGCCCTCACCCGAGCAGTCGTTCATGGAGGGCTCCAACATGGAGGACGTCCAGTCTAAATGCTACTGCAGACTGAAGGCGATGATCATGTGCAAAGGATGCGGTGCCTTCTGCCATGATGACTGCATCGGCCCCTCGAAACTGTGCGTGTCTTGTTTAGTCGTGCGATGATATGAAATTAATAATAATTAGAAAGATATCGTGGTTTGATTTGTATTGAAGACACGGAGCAGAAGCAGGTCATTCAGAATCAGTACAGAATCACTGCCGGGGTGAAGCGCGTTAGCCGCACTCCAGACAAAACAACCAGCATGCGGTCGCTGTTGTAACGGCACGGATTTACACTGGATGGTCTTTTGTTTCACCAACATCTATGGAAAGTTGTTTCGTGCAATTTTTTTGCTAGAAATGTCAATCAGTTTTCAATCAAATCAGTAGTCTGTCAGACGTGTGACAAATATAAAATCTGGCAATGTTTGCACTCGGCTAGGATTAGTGCGATATATTTTTTTAAATATATATTATATATATGTGTAGTTTTAAAAAAAAAAAAAAAGGATGGAAAAATGAATGTTGCTATTTTTGTAGAACATAATGACTGTTGTGTTTAATACTGACACTTTTTATTAATGGGCCTAATCAGTTATGGTTTAAAGGCAAAAAAAAGGGCGCTAATGATAATCATTGGTTGTAGAGTACCTCCTGGCATTTATGCACGCATGGCAGGGAAGTGCAACTCACAGTAACTATTTTATATATATAAAAATGTACATTTATTACTGAACACACTCAGATTTAAGAACTAGAAATAGTTTTAGAAAGAGAATATGAATGGAGTTGTGAATGATGCCATGAAATCAGCTCGTGAGGATTGCACATCACATCGGTTTTTGACTAACAGTTACAAGGCGAAGCACTTGAAAACCACCTGGATATAGAACTGTGTATAGCACTTACATTCAAACATAGGGGAAAAAGAAGAATCATTTATATATATATAAAAATGCCTATATGTTCCTTTTGGCAAATTGAGATCTTTCCCATTCCAGGTTAAGGTCTAGAGTCACTTCCTACTGTGTGAACCTTCATTTTCTCCCCAAAAAAGCCAGTTTGTAGATATTGTCTCCAGTGAGGTGGGTTTTCTGACGCTTGTATGTCTGTATAGATAGATCAGCAGTGGCAAACAGTAAAAAAAACACTCAAGGCAAGGGGAGAAAATGAAGATAATTTTGTTTTTCCACTGTAAATATTTGCTTATTTACAGTATATGCCTAGATGTAGAAATGTATTTTATTTTATTCGTGCAGCACACATTGCTTGCGTATATCCTGTTATTTACAAAATATTTTTACTGTGGAAAGAATATGGAGAAGAGCAGTACGTTATGCTAAAACGCTAAATGCTTCATCATAGCATGCTTCAGTTTTACAAAATTATTTGGAGGTACAATATGACACCGATTAACAAGCGGCTGTAACACTTCACTTTAAAATGGCCTTTTTTTCCAGAGAATTGAGAACGTTTCTCACCATTTTAATGTGGTATGAAGTATCATATGCACAAAATATGTTTATATATTGTACAATAATATGTGTGTGATGTACAAGGATGAACCAGCACGTTTGTGGTGTGTACACTGCTGCATTATGATGACGTTAACACAGTATAAATGCTTATTTACCACATATTAACATGCAAACAGGGCCAGTGTGAAGCGTTGCCTCGGCAGGTTTTTCGGGTGTTCAAATTAAGATGCATCAACTTTATTTTGAAATCTCCTGGAGGTGCAAAATAGGCCTGTTTTATAGCAATTATTTCCAAGGTAATATGCCAAAGTCACCTTTTAAAGAAAGTAATATAGTAATCATAAAGTAATATATTTTAATTAATATATTTTAATATAAAAAAATCTATTTGCTAATTGTTTTTGAAAATCAACAGGGTATTTACTATAATAATATATTGGCTGTCCGTTTTTTCTTATAATTTTGTTTAGACTGGACAGAGAATAACTTGACTTTTATAATAACTCAAATTGCCCAGGTATCAATAATATTCTGTATGGCCCAGCTTTTGTTAATGGATCTGTTGGTCTATATTTTTCCATAGAGATGTTGTCTTTATGTGTGTACCCTTTTAGCTGTCTACATTTGTGTCATTAACCTAATGGAAACAAAAAGATATGTTTTTAAAAGTACCATTTTTAGGTCAGTGGATTAATCAAAGTCCATTTTAAATGTATTTGTTATTAAATTGGGGGGTTATGTCTTGTGGAAAATTGGTTTTAAGATCGTAGGGATAGAATTAGGAGAGGTTTCCACATGTTGAAGCATATAGTCATTTCACTAAAACTGGTGTACCAGTATTTGATTATGTTAACACAATTTTAATTTATCCCCCATAAATATTTAGGTCTTATTTGGTTGAATGTGATGTTAGGATGTTGTATTTACTCATGTGGAGTTGGGGACTGGATTGCACGGCAAAAACAATTAACAAAAACAATCAATCAACCCAAAAGGCAGCTGAAATCTTTGTTAATAAACGACTGAAACGTGAGTCGGGCAGCCGTCCCCGCTGTCATTGAAGTTACCTGTTGTGTGTGTGTGTGCATTCAGAGGAGCGGTTCATAGAGAATTGGCCAGAAAGTGTCACGGGCAATCACCACCGTTTTGAAATGTCGAGTTTATCACCAAGTGAATTTGTTTAATATGTCTGTGTCATTCTGTCTCCATTTAAACTCCGGGTGAATGTAATATAGTAATCAGCACTTGTAAACAAAGTGTATTTTATCAGAAGTTATAGACTATTATGAATAAATAATGGAAACAAAAGCATTTTGTGTGTGTTTACTGGTGCTTGTTTCACACAGAGGGTCGTAAGGGCCACCTGAAGTTCAGTTTACTCGAAATAAACACAATGAGTACGAAACTACAAAAACTAAGGCTGTCCTCGACCAAAGAAATTCTTAGTCGACTAATACGATTTTGACGTCTAATCGATTAGTTGATTTAATCAACAAATCTGTAAAACTGAGTTTTTCCACAAAGAATCACATAAAATTAATTAATAAAAATTAACCACTGTGTTAGAAAATATCTGTTTCTTTGGTAAAAGTCAAAGGCACAAGCATAAAAACATATAAAAGAAACTTTGGGGGAGAATTTAACGACATCCAAGGTGCATTTTCAATTTAATTTATATAAATGCACTGCTAATCGTCACTGTTGAGAAAACTCATTTACTGTTGGATTCTGGGTCAATTTTGGATGAATTTATCAACTATGGCGCCGTGTTTTGTTTGTAACTGCATCGCAAAGTCTTTTGATTTTGCTACTGCTCTGATTCGCATCTTTGTCTGGCTTCGTCTCCATGGCAATGGCTCATAGGCATTGTTGTATTAAGGGCCGTCCGCCATGCCAACTACTTTTCCAGACGGAAGTCGAGCCATTTTGGCTTCATGCGCCAATGAGCAACTCTCACAGGAATGACCGGGGCCCTGCCTCCAACGCTGGATCCAGTTCTTTTAATACATCCATGGATATGACTCCTTTAAGATACAGAAACATTTGAATACAGAATGGGGGGAAACTCTCAGATGCTAGTGTGTTGCATTATGGGAAATGTAGGATCAAGTGTTCTTGGAGCTTGACTCATAAAGTCAGGATATCTATTGACTATGCTGCTTTGATTTTATTCATTCTTTTTTTTTAAATCAGTCTCTTTTGAATCCCCAAACTGTCTGAAAGTGGAATATAAAATCACTGCAGAATCCCTTTAAAATAAATGTAATCTGTGTTCTTGTTTCCTCCCTGGAAGAGAACTCCAGCTCCCACTGCCTCAGTAGGTCCACAACTATTCTCAGGGACTCCTCCCACCCAGCTCATCACCTGTTTGACCTGCTGCCCTCTGACAGGCGCTACAGGTCAATGAAAGCCTGCACCTCCAGACTCGCGAACAGTTTCTTTCTCTGGACCATACGGACACTGAACAAACAATAAATCTGTGCAATATTAATACACTGAATGTGAATACATTTATCTGTGCAATATATCCTTGATGCAATACACACCTCATATGCAGCTTTGTTTACATTTTATTTATTACATCTACTCTACCTATTTTACAAGTGCAATTACCTCTGTTTACATTACATCTATGTTTATATTTTATACTTTTAGTGTAACACTTCTGTTTATATTTATTTATTACATCTACTTTACCTGTTTTATTTGCTTTATAACTGTATGTTTCACCTGTTATATGTTTTATCTGCCTCGTTTAGTCTTGTCAAGTATTTGTTTTAAAGCACTGACCAAAAGTGGCAACTGTGAATCTCGTTGTATTTAATACAATGACAATAAAGCTTTCTATTCTATTCTATGAAAATCTCACTTTATACAATATGGGACCTTTAAGATACAGGAAAATTTGAATACAGACTGGGGGAAAATTCCCAAACAGACGCTAGTGCTATGCATTATGGGAAATGTAGGATAAAGTGTTTTTGGAGCTTGACTCATAAAATCAGGATATATAATGTATTTTTTTTTTTTTTTTAAATCTGTCTCTTTTAAATCCCTCAATCTGTATGAAATTGGAATATAAAATCACTGGAGAATCCGTTTAAATTCAATCTAATCTGTGTTCTTGTTTCATCTCCTCTCTCTACAGTGGCGGCCGGCCAATAAAGGGCGCCGCTCTCCCTGAGTCACACACAAAAAAACATTACTACTACTACTACTAATAATAATAATAATAAAAATTATACAAATTGTCAATATTTGTGTTTTAAATATGGAATGCACCCAGTAATATGTGTAATTTGATTGTAATGTGATTATATTTTGTATTAATAATCTGAATCTGTAAAGTAACTAAAGTTGTCAGATGAATGTAGTGGAGTAAAAAGTCTAATATTTCCATCTGAGATATAGTTGAGTAGAAGTAGAAAGTAGCAAGTAGAAGTACCTCAAAATTGTATTTAAGTACTTAGTTACATTCCACCACTGAGCACATTTTATACTGTTGTGTTTTTCAAAGCATTATTTACTCTTCCTGTTGGAATAAAATAATTGTTAATTATTTAACTGCAAAGTTCTGTGTTTTTGATACCTTCACTTTTTTTTTTGCATTAAATCATACCGGGATGTTTGCTGAAATTGATTGGATGTGGCACAGCCCCACCAGGAAAAATGTCCACCAGCCGCCACTGTCTCTCTCTGATGCTGAGGATCATAATTCAGAGTAACAGCAGCAGCAATAATAGTAGTAGTGCGCCTTTAACCAGCGTGCGTGCGCACATGCGTAAAGTATAGTAGGTGTTTGCGCATGGGCATCTCCGAGCCTCTCTCTCTGCTCTGCTCTGCTCTGCCGTCCTCTGCCGCTGGGTCGCTGATGATGCCGCTTCTACATCTCTCTGTGCGGCTACAAACCGCAGTTACCGACACTGAAGTCGACTGAGACGCTGGAGACGAGAGGAGAGAAGAGGAGGCTGAAATATGATGATGATGGATCGTCCGAGTCGTCTCTCATCGCGTGGACAGCTGTAACGCGTGGATTCATCATCAAAGGTGAGAGATGCTGCTGTGAAATATCCTCCTTATTCACCCTGGACCACTTTATCCTTCCCATCTAATGCTGCCGAGGATGAGGAGGAGGAGGAGGAGGATGATGATGCTCTAAACGCAACCTGCGTGATTTTCCTCCGGTAAAGGCCAGCTCTCTCTGCTCTCTGCTAATCTAATTCTCACCAGTGAGAATAAAAAAAGATGCAGGATTGCCATTGTTTGTTATCACCCCCCCCCAACATTTTTTTTTTATGAGCATCACGACACACCGTTCCCATTGCGGGAATATAAGGTAAACAGGCAGTTAAAATCATCAATATGGCTGCGTGTGAGCTCTGAGGAGTGAATTATTAGAAGAAGTGTTGCAGGATGATGGCTCAGTGGGAGAAATGAGAAAGTGGATGATATCAGAGGAAGGGAGGTATACTGCAGTAAGCCAGTCTCCTTCTGTTGACTCGCCTCAAAGGATGTTGTCATTACCTCCAAGCAGCTGAAGGTGCGGTTACAGTAGAAAAATGCACCTTTATTGGCCTATAATAATAACCACACAGTCTCTTACTGTATCACAAAGGAGGCTGACATCATATTATTATGATTTTATGTGAAAATGAGTGAATGCAATCCCATGAATTCACCTCTGAATGTGCTCTGCTTTGTGAATTCATCCTCTATGAATTATTAATCTCTGTTTCCTTATCTAACATGAAATGATCAACTCCTGCATTCATTTTGCTGCCATGTACCGCTCACATTTTCCCCCCCAAACATTGCCTTGCCAATGCCAAAGGCCTGCTGAGTTGCCTACTCATGAATTTCTGCAGTTACTTCATAGGCTGAATATTTACAATGAAGCATTGTGTTATTTTTGCTGACATGTGTCTGTTGGGTCTCCCACTGCATCGCTAATGTTTTCTTCCCTTTCTCCACCCCCCCATCCCAAACTACAGCAGTGCTCCTCTGACATATTAACCCTGGAAATACAGTGTGTGTGCCATTTAATATGTAATTAGGCTGACCAAGTGTTTTCAAGTGCCATCATGGCCAAAGTGAACCCGAGTTATTATCATGATTTGACTGAGCTGCAAAGAGCCGAGTACGATTGTTTCAGAGTGACTTAAAGATGTCACCTTGAGCTCTGAGGAATGGTGTGGCTGCAACTAATGGCTATTTTCACTACTGATTAATTTTCAGATTATTTTGTCGATTAATCAATGACTTGTTTTGTCCATAAAATGTCAGAAAATAGTAATAAATGCCCCTTATAACTTCCTAAAGCCCAAGGTGACGTCTTCAAATGTCTTGTTTTGTCCTAATAACACTCCAAAACATAAAAATATTCAATTTACTATCTGTATGACACAGAAAAGCATTACATTTTTACAATTGTGAAGCTGTAACGGGCAATGTTTTGCCATTTTTGCTTAAAAAATGACCAAAATGATTATTTGATTATCAGAATAGTTGCTGATTAGTTTTCTGTTGATATAGAGAATTATATCGTAAATTAATCGGTTAATCGTTGCAGCTCTATAGATGGGCTTATTTTTATTTTTAGGCTTAAAGGTGCTAAAGGTTAACAGTGTTAACCTGAGGGGGAACCAGAGGGTGGGTGCTACACTTCTGTTATCGGCGTTATCAGCTGTAACCGCCGTATGAGGGCAGTGCAGAGAGGCGGCCGTGAGCTAGCCAGTGGGGCACGCTCACATGCACTAACATGCATTTAAAGCGTGCACGGCCGGCCCGGCTTTGTCAACAAAGCACACAGAGGGAGAGCGACTTCATTCGTCGCTCAGGTAGACATTACTCCTCTATATCTTTACAGAGCAAATAGTTGTTTGATGCCACATTAATGCTCTGGATATCACATTTAGCACCTTTAACTCTTCATAGACTTAAAGGTACAGTGTGTAGGATTTGGTGGCATTTAATGATGTGGTTGCAGATTACAACCAACTGAGTACCCCTCCGCTCACTCCTACCTCTCCAAGACTGCAGTAATGTGAGCCGCCGAGTTGCAAAACCGTGGTAATGCCGTTCGCCTCGCTCAGAGGTCATCCTTACCATAATAACACTACTTTAGGAGCAACGGAGATCAGATGCCGGGTGGCAGTACCAAGGTTTTGTACTCTGCGGCTCACGTTACCATGTCATTGAACTACGGTGGCCTTCAGTAAACGTGAAACGCTCTCTCTAGAGCCAGTGTTTGGTTTGTCCGTTCTGGGCTACTGTAGAAACATGACGGAGCAACATGGCGGACCCTGTGAAGAGGACCTGCTCATATGTAGATATGAAGGACTCATTCTAAGCTAATGAAAACACAACAATTCTTAGTTTCAGGTGATTATACACTAATAAAAACATAATTATGAATATCATATTCTATTTCTGCTAATAGATCCCCTGAAATGCTACACACTGATCCTTAAAGTAATCATTATATTTAACCCTGATTATAATATTCATTGTTTTAAATAAAAATGAAATAATGCTTGACTGCATTTCAGTGGACGGGCTCCTTTAAAAAGAGCCTCGCTGGTGCCTGTAAGCAGCAATAAAAACCACTCGACACACGCCACAGTAGTAAGTTAGTGACTGGAAAGAGGCTCTGTCATAACAGTAGAGATCACCGTGAGAAGAAACAAGCAATGCAAAAAATAATAAGAGAAATCCTGCCTGTGTGTAGACGTCCTGAGGGTAGGTGGTTTCCTCTCGCTCTGCTGGTCAGCGAACATGCATGTGATCCAGGCATGTCTGGGGCGCCTGGTCCGAGGCTCTTCGGGTCACCCGGCGCTCCTCACTCATTGGCCAGCTGTAATGTGCTCCGTGTCCCTCATCATTAAGTGCTTCCTTTGCAGCTCTCTGTCGGTGTCATTAGCCCACAGGAGGCAGTCGCTGCTGAGCGGGATGTCATGGAGAATTATCATTTGCACAGACCACGGGCGCTGGAGTGTTCCCAGGCCAGCTCACCGATATCTCCACAGGAAGAGAGGGAGGGGAGACAAAAGCACAAATTGAGAGTTAATGAAGTCCTTGAAGGAGGGAGAGACGGGAGGTGTTAATTACTTATTCAAGAGTCAACTACATTTTGTCAGCGAGGGATAGCTTATCTCTCATAGTAATGGTGACATCAAGTCCAAAGACACCCACGCTAACTCTTCCAATATGGCTTCTCTTCACAGGGTCGACGTTAAGGGCTTCACTTTGTTTGACGTTCAGCCAGCGAAAGGTAAATATTGAAATCTTAAGCTACATCTTAAGTAAGACATAGTGTATCTGTCCTGTATAGTCTAAAAACAAATAATACTATTTTCCAATATATTATACCACAAATTTATGCCACTAATATATTGATACGACTATTAAATGTCATAATTTAATAAGAACACAGAGTCATATTACTGTGAAAGAGCAACTGAAGATATCTGTTTCAAAATAAAAAGTCCCGTCACCTGAAGAAATGACTTGTACCTCAACATTAAAAGCCCTGATGACACTTGAATGAGTGAATAAATGAAATAAGGAAACCTGTATTGTTTCAAAGAGAATTTGTCTTCCACAAGTATGAGCACTATGTTGAAACAAAAAAACAGACACGAGCAATGAATCCTCTTTGAAAACACTCAACAGAGTGAACACTGAAGTTGAAACAGACGTCAGAACAGAAGTTAAAGTTGAAATAGTTCAATGGATGATGAGTCTTTGGTGTGAAACGAGATGAGTGTCCTTTTTGTTCCTCCGTAACAGCATCTGATGCTGGAGATTAAAGTCTTTGTGGGAAAGATTCATTTTTATCATCTTTGTGCGGTTGATTTTAAGGCTGAATACAGATTGACAACTCACTTTAAAGGAAAGCACATAAACTCTTACAAAACCCACAAGTTGATGTTTTTAAATGTTTAGATATAAATGAGATATAACATGTTATTTAGCGAACTTTAGAGTTGCTGGTAGGCGGATATGTTACCATTGAATCGAGCCAGGGTAGATGTTTCCCCCTGTTTCTAGTCTTCATGCTAAGCTAAGCAATCAGACTGCTGGCTGTAGCTTCATATTCAGCATACATGACCTGAGAGTGGTATCAATCTTCTCGTCTAACTCTTGGCGATAAAGCGAATAAGTGTATTTCCCAAGATGTTGAACTGTTCCTTTGAATAAAAGTCACATTCTAGTCAACATTAAATTTCCTTAGTTACCTGAACAACACTCTGCTCTGGATCCCACATCTCTAATATTTCCAGCGGTTCAAATAGTGAATTAAGTGAAACAAGCTGACAGTTTAGTCTGATTATTAGGCTAGCTTTTCAGAGTCCTTCGAAAAACAACAAACGTTTTGGTGTACCACTCAAAAAAATACTGTTAATTTCATTCCGATAGCTGGTTTCATCATCTCTTAAAAAGCCAACCAAAGCCATATACTCTATAGGGAATAGCTGCAGTGATGACTAACACAGTCCTTGATGTACAGGGTGAATAATGAAGATGAAAGAACTTATGGCATCCTTCTGGTACACCAACGTTCAGGAGCTCACGTGTACATTTTAGCTGACCACGTAACAGGCACAATAATGTACACATAAAGACCAGATCTTCTGTATTTAAAAGATGTTAATTTATGAGCTTTATGCAATCATTTATGTTTAGTCTTTTTAAAATTAGAAGTCAGAATTATAAGTCTGAAACATTTTCTTTAATTGCACTAATAATATTTATATTAATCATCTTATCTTGCATGGTTTCTGATTGATTCTGTGTTACTAATGTGCTTCCGTCTGAACAGTAAGCGTTGCATGCTCTGCTGTGTGATGTGCCACAGAATGATCGAGGAAGGCAGTAAACGGGGCAAGGCCATGGTGGAGAAGAGGCAGCTCTTCATGGAAATGAGTGAGTGGAGGCGACAGAGAAATCTCTTTTCACTATTCATAGTCATGTAATTCTTTGACTGGCTCCAAGTTGCGCAGGAGATGTGTGGTCCCTCACACGTACAGTGTAATTCCTCCCACACAAAGACACGGGTAGTGTTTAAATGTACCTCCTGTAAGCCTGATTGTGTTTGGAAAGACTTATTTTATTTCATTAAACTGCAGGCATTGGATATCTGCTTTTTTTTTTAGACTTTCTTTATGCTTTTGTTTTGCAGGAGCTCAAAACTTTGATGTAATCAGACTGTCGACTTACAGGACGGCCTGCAAACTCCGGTTTGTGCAGAAGAGATGCAACCGTAAGAGAACATTTTCCTCTCATTTCAACTGTTATGACACCGACACAATAGAAATGTTTGTTCCAACATGAATGCAGTCACAGTCTGATCACGGTCTGTCTATTCTCCCCCCCTCACAGTTCATCTGGTGGATGTCTGGAACATGATCGAAGCGTTTCGTGACAACGGCCTCAACACGTTGGACCACAACGCTGAGATCAACGTGTCGCGGCTGGAGACCATCCTGTCTTCCATCTACTACCAGCTCAACAAGCGGCTGCCCACCACCCACCAGATCAACGTGGAGCAGTCCATCGGGCTGCTGCTTAACTTCATGGTGGCCACCTATGACAGGTACGGTGGTCAGGGCAGAGGAGCCGCTACACTCTCATTGTTTGGGTAGCGTTGATGCAGAGGCCACATCAAACCGGAGGTTGAATGTTAATAGGTGCCTCAGAGGCTAAATGACTTGTGTTCACATTTCACATTTTAGAGCAGCGGGTCCCAACAAATGTAGGTCTATTTGTGAGCCTTTGTCACTGGTTTCATATGTCTACCAGTGACCAATTTAAAATAATATCTGGAGCTCTAGTATTTCACAAGGGAAAAGCAAATATGTTAAAAGAAATAAATTTAGTTTAGCTGAGATTTTTTTCAATCATCTCGCCACCCTCAGACAAATCTTGACCCACCAGGTAAAATGTTAATGCATGTTCAAGCCACTAAAGCCTCACAGGGTCTGGTATGACTATCTTATAGTAGCTTATGGTGGATAATTCAACAGTATTCTCCACTTTTGGCCACAGTGGCTGCTCTTCAGAAGAGTTATAATGTCTTGCTTTAATTTTTACATGAAAAAATCTGCTAAACCGATGCAATTTCATCATTTTGCACTTGACAAACAACTAGACAACTAACTAACTTAAATGAAAGTCTATTATTATTCAAACTAAGCAGTTCAAGGAAATTTCTTTCAACTAAAATGTTTAAGTCATTTGGCAAGCAAAAATGTAAAACAAATCAGTGGTTCTAGCTTCGTCAGTGTGAGGATTTACTGCTCTGCTCTTGTATAGTATAGTATACTGTAGTATATAGTATAGTACATTAAATATCTTTAGGTTTTGGACTGTTGGTCAGACAAAACAAACATCTTAAGGCGTCACCTTAGACTCAATTGTGACGGGCATTTTTCACTATTTCTGATGTTTTTAGGGCTGCCCTCCTCCTCTTAGTCGATTAGTCAACTAATCGGTTGTTTTGGTCTTAGTCGACTAAGATTTCTTTAGTCGATTAGTCATTTTTTTATTATTTTTTCATGCTGAATGACTTATTTCCAAGAAACTTGTGAGCCTATTTCTGGTAAAAACAAGATTTAAAGTGGTGCTATTGTGTGATTCTTCATGGAGAAACTGCAGCCCTACTCTGAATAAAATAATTGTTGCAGAACATTCTCAGTTTTCCCAATAATTAGTCCCAAATTACATAGTTCTTTCTATCCAGGAAACTTTGGGACTTGGAAATTGTTAGGGAATTACAGATCTAGGATATAAAGCATTGTCTAAATGCTGGTTTAGAGCCCTCTCCACACTGCCAGGAATTAAATTCTGGTGGAAGAAATGGAAACTTCCCCAAATTCCCTGAATAAATACCCGGCACATGACTTTAGTGTCCTCAATGGTAGCTCTGGCTCTGACTTCATTCTACAAACTATCAATCCAGCCAGATTTTAGGCCTCAGAAATCAGCCAATAAGCTGACAAATGTTGGAATAAATACACATCTGCCCGCTTTCTGCCTGAAAAAAAGCTGAATCCGCTGAAGTATTCCTAGTGGTGTTTTACTGTATATTCTGCACAGAGGTTTATTATTGACTTCAAAGCTCTCTCATTATTGTACCTTGTGAGTTCAAATTGATTGGCTGCTCGCCCCGTCCATTCATCGACCCATTCAATTGGTTTACTTTTATCTGTAAGGCCACTCTGGTCCCGCTCCGTTATTATTCATGCTGCCGTATCGCTGGGAAACTTTGTGGAAATGACAGTCTGCGATCACAGGAAGCAGTTTCGCTATCTTTCCCTGAGGTCCAAACCGAATTAAGCAGAAGAGCTTTCATGTACCGTGTTACCTCTGCTCGGAAGTCAGAGCTAAATTAATCTGAAATCAAAGAGCTGGTCTCTCTTGGCAAGTTGAAAAGATTTTAAGGGGTCTTGAGGCGACCTAATAATTACCTTAATATAACATGTTAATCTGTGGTTTAAGGCTTAGTTTACACAGTATTAGATGTCACCTCAAAAGTGCACAGATATGTTTTAGGGGTGGGAGAACATACCGATACAGAAAAGTATCGCAATATGTTGTGTGGCAATATTGTAGATACACAGACATCAAGTATCAATCTTTTATTATTAGGGCTGTCAATCGATTCAAATGTTTAATCGCATGATGGTCCATAGTTAATTGTGATTAATCACAACATTTTTAATCTTTTCAAAATGTACCTTAAAGGGAGATTTGTCAAGTAATACAAATATGCTGCTTTATGCAAATGTATGTATATAATCATTATTGGAAATTAATTAACAACACAAAACAACGACAAATATTGTCCAGAAACCCTCACAGGTACTGCATTTAGCCACCACCCCATGCGGTCTATTTGACGGCACCACTTCTGCTCCTGTCATAATTACTACAGTTGCTAGAGGTCGCTGTCGTGATCTACTATACCTCATTTCGGTGATCTACCATGTGAATAGATGACAAAACCTAATATTGGGTGAAGTAGGCCCTTATTGACCCACATCTATGGTCGTTATAGCGACTGATAACGCCTATTTAATAGCATGACATCAGTCTAATCGGCAGCCAAAACCAGTCAGAATTTAAATTTACTGCTTATAAATTCACCTTTCCTTCTACTTGCAGTGAAAGCCATGGGAAGCTGACAGTTTTCTCAATGAAAGCCATGCTGTCAACAATGTGTGGAGGGAAAATTGTGGACAAACTACGCTGTAAGTACATTTCTAAGCACCTTAAACACACAACATGTCAGAAGATATGTATGTGAATGAGCTGTATTTTTAATTAGCTTGATTTGATGAAATCTGATGTCATGGCTACCTTCATGCAGTTGCTCACATTAAACACACAGGGGCACTGTTGGAGCATGACTGCAGAATTAATTTGTTTTAACTGTTCATATCTTGACTCTTTGCTGAGTATACAGACTGTGGATCAACACATTCACACACAGCCTGTTTTGAACCTTATTTAAATCTGACATTTTCTGTCTCTCAGATATTTTCTCACAGATCTCTGACTCAAGTGGAGTCATGATGTTTGCAAAGTTCGATCAGTTCCTCCGGGAGGTGCTGAAACTCCCCACAGCCGTGTTCGAGGGCCCTTCGTTTGGCTACACGGAGCATTCGGTGCGGACGTGCTTCCCTCAGCAGGTATGAGGAAGATATTTCAACACCCCACCCTCTCCTCCTTGATCTTCTTTTAAATCTCTAACAATTTACACGTCTTGTTTAATGCATGTTTGTGTGTGTTTGTATCCAGAAGAAGATTATGCTGAACACGTTTTTGGATGTGTTGATGGCAGATCCTCCCCCTCAATGCCTCGTGTGGCTTCCGCTCATGCACCGACTTGCTAATGTTGAAAATGGTGAGATCTCAAGCTATTTGTATTCACGCTGTACATCCACATTGGAATGTCAACATTTAAACATCAAAGTTCCTCATTTAATTTGACTAAATCTCTGACAGAACTGCTAACAACTCATAGAAAATCTGAAACATGACCAGGAGCCCCAACTAGATACTCTGATTCAGTGACGGAAAGTAACTAAGTGCATTTACTCAAGGACTGTACTTAAAGGTGCAGTGTGTGGGATTTGGCGGGATCTAGTGGTGAGGTTGCAGACTGTAACCAACTGAAACTCCTCCCGTGTCCCAAGCGTGTCGGAGAACTACGTTGACAGACGTGAAAACGTGAAAATGTGAATGGCCCTGTCTAGAGCCAGTGTTTGTTTGTCCGTTCTGGGATTATACACTAAAAGAAAACATACGTAATATAATATTCCATTTCTGCCAATAGACCCCCCCAAAATGCTACACACTGGCCCTTTAAGTACAATTTTGATGTGCTTGAGTATTTCAGATTTATGCTACTTTACTGTACTCAAGTAAAGTACAAGTGCCTTAAAATTTTACTTATGTCTGACAGTTCTAGAGTAAATGTACTTAGTTACTTTCCATCACTTTCAGACGAAAACAGGTTGGGAACCACCGTCTTAAGAGTAACTGTATGCAGAGGTTTTGTTAGTAACTGTGTAAATAAAGACGTCTCTGCTTCTCTGACAGAAGATCAATATCTTTTTTGTTTTTTTACCGCTCAGTCTTCCATCCGGTGGAATGTTCATATTGCCGGAGCGAGAGCATGATGGGTTTCCGGTACCGGTGCCAACAGTGCCATGGCTACCAGCTCTGCCAGAGCTGCTTCTGGCGTGGCCATGCCAATGGTCCCCATAGCAACCAGCACCAGATGAAGGAGCACTCATCCTGGGTAAGGCAAAGCCCCGATCGCTCTCAATTTTACATCACGTTGTTCCCTTTTCAAAATAATCCCAAAGTCAATACCTCTGTGAGAGAGCGGAATGATTTTACAACATGGCAGCAGACTATTCGTCCGTCTCCCGACATTTCCTGTCCTGTCAGAGCCATTCAAGAGGGATTTTATGGGGCGTGTTACTCATTTTGGAAAATGAAGTTGTATTGAT
Source organism: Sebastes fasciatus (assembly GCF_043250625.1). NCBI lineage: Eukaryota > Metazoa > Chordata > Actinopteri > Perciformes > Sebastidae > Sebastes > Sebastes fasciatus. The sequence goes on along the minus strand of NC_133809.1, from coordinate 8,388,483 downwards.
TGAATTTGCCGTGTAGCAGCATCCCCCCAAAGCTTCATCATTACGTTATAAATCGAAACATGGGAAGTCATAGGCGCTAGATCCCAAATCCAATTCCCATCTCTCACTCGGCTTTTGCACAGAAGAGAATGAATCAGGACTTGAATAACATGCCTGAGAGCATGAAACACAAAACACAGTCAGAAATATGAAGATAAAACATTTATGATGTTTATCATGAAGGTGGATGAATCTGCTCTGGATTATTTCCCACTTTTGTGACAAATTGGTGTAAAATATGTCTATGAAACACATCTGGGACGATGTTCAACACATTTTATTTGGTTTCCATCCACCACAATTCTGATTAGCTGACTTTGTTGTGACACAAAACAATGGGTGCTCATAAAGGAGCAAGACCATTGTTGTGTCTGATAGTGCTCTATACGTACTCTCCAACGGCACCTTTTTTTTGTGTGTCCGTATTATAAGGGTAAATTGCACTATATAAAGGCAAGGCAATTTTATTCCTTTAACACATTTCATTACAAGTAAACTAATGTGATTTCTATTAAACAGTTGCTGTTTTTTCCCCCTAAATGATGGCGCATGCTACACTGATCACCCTGCCTTAAGGAAGTGGTATCCCATCTCACCTAAAATGTATTAATTAGTTTGTGTTTTAGTTTGTTTTTCACTGGGGTGTTAAATAACAAAACTTTTCAGAGACTTTCTACCCTACCAAGAATGAAATTCTGGAGAGTTTTGTCCTTTTTTTGCACGACAACCAGAGCTGCAACGATTAACCGATTAGTTGTCAACTATTAAATTAATCTGCAACTATTTTGATAATCTATTAATTGGTTTGAGTATTTTTTTAAGGAAAAAAAAGGTCTAAATTTCTCTGATTTCAGCTTCTTAAATGTGAATATTTTCTGGTTTCTTTACTCTATGACAGTAAACTGAATATCTTTGAGTTGTGGACAAAACAAGACATTTGAGGACGTCATCTTGGGCTTTGGGAAACACTGATCAACATTTTGTAGACCAAACAACTAATCAGTTAATTGAGAAAATAATCAACAGATTAATAGACAATGAAAATAATCGCTAGTTGGTCAGATTTGAAGACACTGACATTGGTTATCAGTGACTCAGGCTAAAAATATATATACAAAAGTATAGTTACAGTATCATATATCAAAAACTGCTTTATCAATAATGGTACAGTATAGTATGCTTATACCACATTTATGTCACATCCGAGATACCGTACCTGTAACTGCCAATTTCTGACTTGTAAGTAACATTCACATCAATTTCCAAGTTGTAATTATGAATTGGGAAATATAGCCAACTTGGCGCTCAATAAAAGGTTTACTGTATTGCACAGTATTTTTGCAGTTTTTTTAACCAATACACAAACTCTGCAATCACACACCTGTCTTCAGTTGTCCATATAATAATAACTTGACATGAACGCAGAAGAAGGGACTCATGGCGTTGCAGTTTTGGGCCCGTAGGGCAGCCACCAAAACTGCATGTGAAGTAGCACTTACTAAATATGCACAAACTACTGCTGATCCACACTTTTGGCACAGTACACAAACTGTTGACCTAGTTATGTAAATTACTTCTGAAGCAGCTTAAAACTGTTTCTACAACACGATGACACAACGCACACACACAAAGTTACAGATACTTTGTTTGTCCTTTCGCTCCTCACAGAAATCTCCAGCCAAAAAGCTGAGCCACGCCATCAGTAAATCTCTAGGCTGCGTCCCCATCGGAGAGCCGCCCCATCCTGTGTTCCCTGAGCAGGCTGAGAGACCGCAGGAACTCACCCATACTGTGTAAGTACCATTCCACAGAGCATTTGTTACCACTAGTTGTGTCATTAATGAGGGGGAACCCAACTGATTTGTTGATTAACCGCACAGCAAGGCCCAGTATGCTCATGATCTATAGTCTGTTCTCGTCATGTAACTGCCTCCATCTTTCCATTTCGCCGTCACCACATGACTGATAGAGTGCCATCTCGCTAAGTTGTCAAACCCATGATTATTTGCTTAGGTGGAGACGGTGATATACAACTCAGGTTCAGCCGCTGCCGCCGTTAACAGCGCGGTCGTCCTCGTCAGTCTGTTGGCAATGAAACGGGGACGATAGTATAAATCTCACACTCCGGGCTTTGAGGCTCCTGGAAGTCATTATAGGAAATGCATTATATTCTGCCGCTGTCTTAAACCCTGCACACTCATTTACATTTCAGTTGAAAAATTGTACGATTTCCATAATCAATTCCGCCACTGAGATACATCCGCAGAGGTCCACGTCGCTAAGGTCACTCCATACTCTTTTCTCATCATCTGATGCTTTTGGCCTCCGCCAAATCAAATAATGTTTGAGATTTAGAAAGTGATTTATGATTTTGCTTGTTCATGGCATTAATAGGATCACAGAAAACTTACTTTCCACATTTCTCATGGCACATTTCATAACAAAATCCTCACATTCTTATTCCAGTCACGACCATAAATCTAAGCTGTCTGTATATGGTTTTGCTTCTGGCGAGTGTCAGTGAGTAATTGATAGTGAGCTCCATCATGGGGGGAGAAGCCAGCTTGGTGGATGCATGGAATAATAGACTCAACACATCAACATGATTCCCTGTTTTACTGCGTGATAAGATACCATCATCTCTGAATCCGGCTCTGCCCACTAGTGAGGGAATTTTTCTGCATTGTGCCCAAACTTATGCATTTAAGATGAAGTTCACATTTGCATAAATTTACAATTCATCACAATGTGGAGAATCAACTGTCGACCTGCATGTTTCCCTCCAACGAGGCGATTGGATTAGCCCGCACAGTAAAGGCTGAGTAACATGAAATTACATCACACAAGTAGATTAATATTGATTCAAATAAAATTTGCGGCTGAAACTAGTTTGGATTATGTGCAGGGCCCTCATCAAGCAGTAATCCGTGTCTTTTATTTATTTTTTATGATGTTGATTATTTCAAATGATGGAGGCACCGAGAATATTGAGTCCTGCTCAGTTGGAGCTATTGGTTATATTCAATTTTGTTTTGCAGGGAGGCCTTTTGTTGTTATTGTTTTCCTCAGAATAATTTTTCCATGAACTGAAGGGTCCCCTCTTTGAGTATTTTTTAGTCTAAAAAAATATATATTAGTCATTTGCAGTGGTGGAAAGTGACTACTATACGTACAACTACTCAAATATTGTATGTACAGAAGGAACAATTTTGAGTTTTTCCATTTTATAGCATATTTTATATATTTTATACTACTCCTCTACAAGGAAATGTTGTACTTTTTACTCCACTAAATCAGAAATAGTTACTTGTTACTTTTCTGATAAAGATTGAACAATAAAAAACGGTGGTTCCCAACCTTTTCGTCTTGTGTCCCCGTACAAAAAGCAGTATACTTAGGGCACCTCGTCACATTTCAGATGTCTATAGGAGCTCCGTCAAAGAGACATTTATCCTTTAAACTTCTGAGAAGGTTTCATTTAAATAACTCCAAATACTGTATGTGAAATTATTCAATATTTCACAAAAAGCAAAGATTAGAGAAAAGACCAAAAATGAAGACAGATTTTGTTCAAACAGACAATCAGATTGTAGCGGGGCAACAGACGATCAGCTACAAGTGGCATCACATTTGTGCCATCTGCTTTCATTGCCAACGACTTTGGGCCCTTTGACATTGTGACATTGTGACCACACACGCTCGAGCCAAGCAAATAAAAACACCATTTTAAAAATATTATATACAGCCACTGACCCTAAATTGTAAAATACTGTAATGACAAACAACAGCAGCAATCCAGAATTATATTAATTTCTAAGCTACTCAGTAGGCTACCACTGAAATCACACTTTTTTCCTGACCTGTTGCCTCTAAATAACAATATACTGTCCCACTCACAGGGGCCATTGTAGTCGGCTACTTGCTGATAATACTTCTATACTTCAGTACAAATTTGAATGCAGACCTTTTGCTTGTACTTTAGTATTTTTAGATTGTTGTACTGCTGGTACTTTTGCTAGAGTTGTCTGAATACTTCTTCCACCATTGGTTATTTGACACAAGTCACGTATGAATACATATAGGCCTATGCATCTGTGTTATCTCTAAAATGGAAGTTTTGAGGTAGAACTTCCAGGAACTTCTTGTCGTTATGTTCTCCTTTAAGACTGTAATGGACAAAGTGCATTCTCATGCTCTCGCAGATGGTATTTTAAGGTTTGTGGCACTGTGTGTGTTTGTGTGTGTTCACTGACTTTTAGGATAATGGATGTGACTGTTGACCCCCGAGACATCTGTATGTGTCTCTGTCTCTATTGTATTGTCAAAGTCCCCGGCGTCTTTGATGAAAAATATCTATTTTTGGTTCCAGAAGCTTTTATGTTTTTATTTGTGTGTGGTGATGAAGTAACGCCTCTCGTCAACCGAGCCATGAAAAGATGTTTTCTAAACCTGACAACCATTCAAAAACATGTATTCATCGGTGACTGCTATTCTCAATTTTGGCTCAGATTTAATACTTCCATATTTAACTGTGCATGCCTTCGAACTGCAGAACAGATTTTATTGTTAAGTCAAAGAAAATGCAAGGGGTCTATTTTGTGCATACATGGGGGGAAATTATCCAGATGTGTTTCTTTATTAGTTCGGAATATGGCACATAATTTGAGATTGAGCATAAAGACTGAAAACAGGGAGAAACAGCTAGTTTAGCTTTGCCCTAAACCAGTGACCAACCTCTGTTTCTAAAAATTGAAGCCAATGCTGAAGTGCCTGAAACCTGCATTCTATCTAACAGCCAGCAGGGGGCGACTCCTCTGGTTGCAAAAAGAAGTCTGATTGCATAGAAGTCTATGAGAAAATGAGCCTACTTCTCACTTGATTTATTACCTCAGTAAACATTGTAAACATGAGTTTATGGTCTCAATCGCTAGTTTCAAGTCTTCTTCAATACAGCATGATGTTCATTTAGTAAATTATGGTCCCATTTAGAGTCAAAAGCAGGGGATGCTTTAGGGCGTGGCTACTTTGTGATTGACAGGTCGCTACCACGGCGTTGTCCGGTCTGGGAGTTGTCTTTCATAGTGTTTTCAGTTCCTGAAATTTAATTGTAAGATTTTGGTCGCCTAAAAATGTCTTTAGCTGGCTTCAAAACGGCAGTCCACAAACCAATAGGTGATGTAATGGTGACTACGTTCACTTCTTATATACAGTCTACGCCCTAAAGTAACAAAATCCACCTATCAGCAACTCTAAAGCTCACAAATTAATATGTTATATCTTGTTAATTGTGGAGACTCTAAGAAGTCACTGCACATAACTCCCCTAATACCTCAAATTGTGTTTTTACGTGAAGACGCGACGGTGCTGTCTTAACACACTTTTAGAGGTGCTGGCAGGTGGATTTTGTTACCATAGGACAGAACCAGGCTAGCTTCGCAGCAAACACACATCTTTTAACTGAGACCGCTGTGTTGTTTTGTAAGTTATGTTAATGACGTTTGTCATGTGATTTCCGTACTTATGTTGCGTTGTTTCATATGTATTTTACTTTTATGTACTTATTTTAAGCCCAACCATCACGTTTTTCCTAAACCTAACTGCGAAAGTTACCGTAATTTTGTTGCGTGGCATACAAATGACATGTGAAAAGTCTAAAAGGCGTCCTCATGACACGCAGAATGTCTGTGTAACATTGCGCTATTTATCGGGTTGGGTTTCCCTCGGTTTCCAGTCTTTATGCTAAGCTAACTGGCTGCTGGCAGTAGCTTCATATCTAACTGATAGACCTGAGAGCAGTCTCATGTAACTCTGGCCAAATGAACACAATCCACAAAAAGTTAAACTATTCCTTTAAATCCAACATACCAATTGTAAATCTTACTTCTGCACTCTGTAGCCGTGAGCCATAAAGGAAGAGCTGGCACTAATGGAATAATTTTCACTTGTTAACGGTCGATTTCAGAGAAATTATGGGTGAATACAGTAATTGTCCGCCTACATTCCCATGATGATCCCCCTGCTGGCTACAGAAATCCTCCCTCAAACTGGATCCCTCCGATAATTAGTCACAGGAAAACTGCCAAGCCTCCAATTTTATTCTGAATTGACTTCATTTTATTGACAGAGAGAAAAATGTGCTGTTGGTATTTTAAAACTGTAGTGCAGCTAGTTGCTGATCCTGATGAATGTTGTCTGTGAGGAGGTTATTTCATGTTGTGACATCCATCAGCGTGGTCTCACAGGTGTGTGTGTGTGTTTGTGTGAGGCTGGCGAAGCGGTTGTGAGTGAGTAACAATGGCAGAATCAGGGTAGAGCGTCAGACTCGATCAAAACTCCCAAACTGAACGGACACGAGTCTCCCAGTTGTCCAAACCCCTCTCCTCCTCTCCAGACAAACTATCTATTCTGATGCTGTTTTTGAAATATTTACTGGCATCTGAAAGCCAAGACTAACAGCAAGCTGAGCTGTGAATTTTTTTTCCCTCCACTCAAACTGTCAGCGAGATTCTTGCGGATTTTGTGTTTTGGAGAGGAGTTATAGGTTTGGGATGCACCGTCTGTCTCAGAAACTTTAAATCTATGATACGGCTTCCTACCTTCAGACTTAGTGCCGCCTCTGCCAGAAGACTTTAAGCACCAAAATAGTTTAAGAGTCGAAAATAGGCATCTTACCGTACTTTGCATTAATGTGGAACACACATTAAAGTGTCAAATTCTCAGTACCATATTTAATATTTAGCAATTTTCCACTCTCCATATTATCTCCAGAAATCCTTTTACATTTTTAAAATGCCTTCCTCTGTTTTAAACATCTTTTTTTTATTCCATCTATGTCATTAAAATGGAGAGAACAGGCATATAATTCACTTTTCTGTGAGCGTGATCCATTTGGGTTTTTATGGCCGAGGCACCGGGGAAATAGGAGCACCTTTGCCAAGCAGGAGAGGATGCTTCATGTTTGGGTATTATTTTTAGCCGGCGGAGGGCGATTGAAGGCAGACGTGCATCCGTTGTTTGTCAGGAATAAGGTGAATATGTGCGTATGAAGCTCCCCTGTACTCCTGCCAAGTGCAAGGAAAGGGGTGGCACATTGTCATTCGCTGCACGCAGGTAGCACGAGGCTTAGCGCATTGCAGACTTTGATCTCTATAGTGCCTAAATGTTGTGTCAACTCTCTCCCATTTGACCTCTGAGGCACCGGCTGGATTACTGGACTGTGTGTCTTTAATCAGCATTTCTTCAGCCAGCGTACCACGGGGCTGCAGAGTAGACGCTGATGTGAATGAGTTAGGACGCCTGCTAGAATGAATCCAAATCTTAGAGGAAAAAGGAAATACTTTTACGTAAGAAGGAGCGCTCTTTTGTACAGTTCCACAGGAGTTATATTGGAAAAGGTCTGATGATTATTTATAGAAGGAAAGCTGTGAAGAGCTTTGACTTATGTAACTCCACTGAAGGTAAGAGGAAGAGTCAAGATATGTAAAATGCAATTATAGTGTTGACTGCAGAGGCCAGTTTGTTTTCTCCAGAAGGAGATTTGTGCTTTTTTTAGAAGTTGCAATTTTTGAGCAAACAGCATTTCCCTAATATCCAGTGTGTATTCATGTGTTAGAGAGAGGTGAAAAGACAGAGTCAGAGCAGAGAGCTTCAGAGAGGAGAGAGGAGAGAGAGAGAGAGAGAGAGAGAGAGAGAGAGAGAGAGACAAAACCACATCGTCATGAAGTCATGTGACCGTCGAGTTTCCTTGGAGACAGCAGCAGTGTAGTACATTGAGATGCTCGCTTGCTCAGTTGAGGGCAGATTAGGCATCTGGCAACAGCAGCAGTTGGATGTATTTTGCCAGCCGTGCAGGTGCTTTCTCTCCTCACAGAGGTAAGTGTGATGCCCCCTGTCTCCTCTCCCGTCTGCACCTCCAGGGTGGATTATTGTAATATGATATAATGAGCGTTAAATGAGAGGTTAACTTTGGAGTATTTGTGCACACAGTGTGTCTGTGCAGGAGACCAGAAGGCAGCATGTGCAGGTTGGAGTAGTGATAGTTGCTTTTTCTTTGCTTGAAACAAGAATAAGCAGGATTGTGTTATAATATAATATATAAATTACTAATGTAGGACTGTCCGTGGTTGTCTTTTGAATCTGTTGGGCTAGTCCTGAGGGAAATTTAAATGTACGAACCAATAAATAATTGCAACGTTTCTTTAAAAAGAATTCGCTTAACCCCCACGAGCATCCACATTAATGCAATGGAATATGTACTTTGGTTTGAGAACAAATTATTTGAATAGAATTAGTGATCCAGAAATTGTGCTTGCTTGTTATTTTTAGTAGCACAATAATAAAACAGAAAGGATGACTATGTGTGCTGCTGAGGCACTTTGTGACTCCGTAGCAGACAAACGCTCTCTGTGTCTTGTGCTGATATCAGTATTCTGCACAATGTGGGTATAAATAGTTTGATTTTGGCCATAAATGCTGATTGGACAAATAAGCATAACAGGACACCATACTGTTCAGTGCCTTTTATGTGATAATGAGTGCTTTAAATAAAAACAGTCAACACTGACAACTGCTACTACGAGCAGATTGAGGAGACACAACTACAGAGAAATGGAAATCCAGTGTTATTTTCTGTGGCGGCGGGTGAAGTGTGAAGCAGAGAGCACCTGAGATGTGCAGAGCGATATTTTGATCCGTTAATGAGACTCTGTGGTCCGAGGGTTTCGGGCTCCAATGAGCTCACGGGGGCCGCCGTTTCAGCCGCCAGATGGACCCCATCGCTTTGTTTACCCTCACAAATTACCTCCCGCAATGTCACCTTTCCTGCTTTTTCACAGACTTCCAGTTTAATTAGTTTCCTTGTCTGCTGTTGTTGCTCGTGCTCATGTTAATTAGGTTGAAGCTAATAGCCCTAAAAACATTTCCCGGAAAAGTCAATTATTTCGCTTCAATTTTAAGTTAACTCGGGTACAACATGTTGCCTATTTTGTGCACCACGCTCAGTAGTTTATAATGACCCCTCTCCTGTCTACCCTCGTATCCCCATTTGTACAGTTGGATTAAATTGAAGTCAGGATCGCTGATTCATGATTACTAATAAAATGCAAATGCCCTCTACCCCATTCCCTGGTGACAAGCACCACAGGCCTCTGCAGTGTAGCATTAAAGACCTCTAATCTTGTCTTTTAGTCAGCCGAAACCAGTGGCCAACAACATGAACGACACAATGCTCATGTCCTCTGGGACACCTACTCCTACCAAAAGGTAAGCACCTCCAGGCACAATGTCTTTTTGAAGCTACTACTCCACAGAATTAGCTTCTTTAACGATGACAAGATGTCACTTTAAGTTACACACATGCAAAAATAAAATGCTTTTAATCCCACAGAATCCCCTCTGTGCTCAGAATAGGTGACAGATTCCCTCTCATCAGTGGAAACAGCAAGAGCAGCGCGGAAAATCTGACTACAGATGTTATTTGTTCCCTCACACTTGACACACATTTTTGCATCCGAGCAGCATGCCCTTGTGAGTGTATTTTTAGAGGAAAAATTTGTTACGCTGTCATGAAGAATATGTGAGCACTCCTACTTAAAGGGTTGATTTGACAAATAGATTATGATAGAATTGGAGCCTCGTCGTGTAAACAGACGAGCAGAAGAGAGCCCCGTGAAAGCAGACTAATTGTCCTCTCATTTCAGTTAAAGGCCAGCTCTATTATTATTTACTCACAGTGGTAATGAACTATTGTGGTTATGAATGATAATGCGGAGCACTTTGAGGCGGCTTTAATGTATCTGTACTCTGTCCTGCAAGTCGGTGCTGGGTGCATTTTCGCTTTGAGTACAGTATCTCTCTCTCACATCTTCCCGGCAATTTATGTTTGCAAGATGAGACTGCTCAGGGACTCAGGACTTCCCACGGCACATTAGGAGGGGCGAGACGTCGCCGTCTGGTGTACAGAAAGAATAGAGGTGTGCACATCAGCCCTGTTTAAGATCAGGTGTTTGACTGAAATCCTTTGGTTGAAAATTAACAAACAGCTTGAATGAAGTCTGTGGATGTTGTTTTTCTACTTGTGGTCTTCTGGGCCGAGATATCAGACAGTACAGTACTACCAAGGACCCAGTCAGCTGAAGGGCAGCATGCACACTGCAAAAAATGTCCATCACCGCAAGACTGAACCTTAAAGGGGACATATCATGCTCATTTTCAGGTTCATAATTGTATTTTGGGGTTTCTACTAGAACATGTTTACATGCTTTAATGTTCAAAAAACACATTATTGTTCTCATACTGTCTGTCTGAATATACCTGTATTCACTCTCTGTGTGAAACACTCTGTTTTAGCTCCTGTGTCTTTAAGACCCCCTCCTGAAAAAGCCCAGTCTGCTCTGATTGGCTTGTGAGAAAAATATGGTGCACCTTTGCAAAGGTAGTTCTCAAGCTGTGGGCGATATAAGTGCTGCAGGAATGAGTCCTAAAAGCCGGAAATTAGTTAACATTTTTGCACTTTCGGTTTTCTTGTCTCGAAGTCAGTAGGTTTTTTGAATAGGTTTTTACTAGGGCTGTCAAAGTTAAAGCGATAACGCGTTAAATTCATTTTCACGCTACTAATTTCTTTAACGCATTAATGCAATTTGTGATTTCGGAAGTTGTAGCGGGCTCAGTTTTAAAGCTAGGGTGAAGATACTGGTATCATATGAAACTAGAAAACCTAAGGAATCTATTGTCATACTAGCTTGCCGAGAAGGAGGTTAAATAACGCTCCAAACTTGTGCAAAATTTTGGTGAGGAAAAACTGTCATGGCCATTTTCAAAGGGGTCCCTTGACCTCTGACCTCAAGATATGTGATTGAAAATGGGTTCTATGGGTACCCACGAGTCTCCCCTTTACAGACATGCCCACTTTATGATAATCACATGCAGTTGCGGTCAAGTCATAGTCAAGTCAGCACACTGACAGCTGTTGTTGCCAGTTGAGTTTGAGTTTGCCATGATATGATTTGAGCCTATTTTTTATGCTAAATGCAGTACCTGGGAGGGTTAGCCCAAAATATGGCCTGTGGTTAATACATGCTGAAGAAATTTTAACGCTTTCTTCTATGATATAAATACATCAGTAAATATCCCTGTCGTGAATTCTGAAGCTTTTATGTGTCTTAAAAAGGCGGTTACTAACAAGTGGTTAAATGAGACTGTAAAACGTCATCACGCAGATACGTCCGCCTTTACAGCCTCGTTGTGTGCAATTTCCGGGTTAGCCTACAAAAATACGTCATCCCTGCACCTGCACTCTATATTCTAATGAGCCTGCATGTGACATAGGAAGGAGAATCACGTTTTCTGATCTAGACAGCCCACAAAAACTGACTGGGTTGTCTTATTTCACGTTTGATGGTTGGTAGGCACTCCAGATACCCAAATGTATGAGCACAAACACTGAAAAAGTGAGTTTTTCATAATATGTCCCCTTTAAAATGTGAATTAAAGGAGTGAGGTCATGCCAATATCCCCTTTCTTCTCTCTGTTATATTACAAGTGTAATTATCTGGAAGATTTCCTATCTGTGTTTAGAAAAATGAGATGCTAACAATCAATACTAGATTAAGTTTCTTGCAGAGATGAACATTTTGTGCAGTGCAGTCTTGTCTCCGAGGGCTGACGGTATCAGGATTAGAGCGGGTTTGAAGGAAGCTGACAAGATAGGGACACCCGAGGCGGTAAACGTTGCCTTGCATCCAGACCCGTGGAGGTCAGCGGAAGACATCACGTGTTCAGCATGTACGAGAGCGAGGCGACGCTCTCCTGAGGTTTGTTCCACTGTGGCAGTAATGAAGAAGCCTGATAACCTTTGTCTTGACATTTTGCTCTGTGAATCAGAGCTGCTTTGGGAAGATGTCATGTACCGAGGATGCTGTTGCCTTAACAACTACAAAGCTGCCATATTTAGGGCAGAAATTGCGCATTAAGCCACCGTGACGCTTCCAAAATAGGTTGTGTTGCGAGTCGGCGTGGATACCGGTAGATAAGGTGTTGAATGAGGAGGGAAGGAGCAGGCTTCACTTAGGTTTGGTTGCAGAGAACAGAAGGCCAGTTCCTACCAGCCTCTCACTGTGTCACATTTGGTTTGTAAATATTAATCTATTATTATAATTACCAGGCGCCGGCCTGCCCGCTTTCACATGAAGGGCCTATGAGTCAAAGATGCTGCTGCTGAATAATGCAAAGCTCCTTGTGGCTCTGCCTCAGTTCAAGAGCCACAAACTGAGAAGCAGCACCGGGGCTGTCCTTGTTTGTTTAGATTCACAGCAAAACACAAAACACATTCATGATTGTGTTGTTGTCAGTGCAGAGTTGAAACTGAATGCACTCTGTTTGAGAAATGGTGGGTGTTGAGCATCCAGCCTCCTTCACAGTCTGTTCTGTGATACTGTCTGCTCTGCTGACATGGCATCTGCTCCCTCCCACCACGCTCTCTCTCTCTCTCCCTCAGACAATCGCTCACCACCAGCTCGTCCTCCAAGGGCGAACCGCAATTTATTACCTGTTAGTCATGCAGAACCACGGCGGCAGAAGATAAAATAAAAAAAAAGAAAATGCTGTCTTGAGCTTGATGAGTTTTAATTCAGAGTTAACTGAGGATTGACCAGGAACACAGCAGTTTGTGTTTCTATCAGTTGGTGTCATTATGGATGAACTCCTAGAAGATTTAATGAGCAACATATGCTTAACATAAACGTTTGGATTAAAACATTTAATCCAACCTGGTGAGTAAACTAACTCTGGCCCTCCGTACTTTACATCAATACCTCAAATGGAGCTAGTCAGGCTTTGCAATAATTCAATATTGTCATGTATTGATTTCCAGTGGAATTATATTGTAATTAAACTAAAATATTTTATTACCATTTAAAAAAATTCTGACAGCTGATTTGAATTAAAAACAATATTTTTATTTTATTTATTTTAGACAGAAAAAAGGTAAGGTAAGGTAATAATAGTTATAATTCACCATTAACAGCCGGTACTCTATTCATTTATAGTGCCTCTGCATTTTCCACAACATTGTCCTGTAAATATTTCAGAATAAAAGCCTTGTGTTAACAAATGAAGGGATTCTGTCCACAGAAAAAAGGGCTTTTATTTTGAAATGAAAACAGGAAGTGTTGATTCTGTGACATATTCTACAGATACAGACATTGAAACTGTAGTAATGTTGCTGGTATGATGTCAATATACAGTCAAAAGATCATTTTCACTGTCTATTTTTGCTGTGAACTGCACAGCACACGGTAAAAATAGGCGAGACCTCGAATCACACAGGCTTTGTGGCTTCTCTAACTTGGGCGCTGAAATAAAAAGCAAGAGGTTCCGTGACGCACGTGCGCTGCTCATGCATTCTGTGTGTCCTGGCCGTTAGTTGTGGTACCATTAGGCCAATCAGAGCACAGTATTTAATCTCCAAAATAGGACCAGTTGTGTCTGAGATATTGTGTTTGAGTAAAAAAAATAAAAGCTGGTATCTTCAAATGTGAGACAAAAATAAAGGAATCTGGGAAAGAGGCCAGTTCAGGAGGGCTTGAAGGCGGTTCATGCATCTTTGTCCAAAACCTGGCACAGACCATCAGGTGGTGCCAGGAAACTCCCCGGTGGAGCAGCTTCTATACTGATCGCCCAAAGATCCAGACACGCATTCCAGCTCCAACAGACCTCTTCAGGTCACGGCGCTTCCTGAGCCAACCCGAGCAGCTCCCTGACGCGCTTTAATGTATTACTTTAATTTTACAAGAAACTCTGTCTGTGCTTTAGCCTGAGGATGAGAGTAAATTATTTAGAAAGTGTCCCATTTTACAGACATTTCTTGACAGTCTAGTGCAGACCAACTGAGTGTTTTTTTAAGTCAGGTGACATTATCTTGAAACAAGTCGAATGATCCGCCGTATTTTCACTGATATCATCAAAGAGCTAAGAAAACCCTTAAAACAAGCGAGGTAGGAGCTGGAGCAGCTAAAATGATCTCATCACTCCGGCAGCTTTTTCTATCTGCTTTGGGAAAGATAAGATTTCAATATAAATGTGGATTAAAAGGCTGTTTTTCAGTGTGTTTAGAGCCGGGGTAGTCAAAGCTGCAGGGACTGTGTGGTTGTTGATGCAGCAGCGGGTTTGAAGCCAGATTGGGTGTAATGGTCTTAATCATCGCTCACTCTCCAGTCAGAGTTAGACGGAGCTCAGCACCATTTCAGCTCTCCTTCACTCTTCATTGCAGACCGCCTGCCGAGAAGGGACGGCATATGTCCCGTCATCTGTCCACGCCATATGCCACGCCCATGATCATTTAAAGTCTCATGCCTTATTTGACATTTCCAGCCAGTGATGAAATGGTCAGAACGGGCACTGGCACAGTCACAAATGCATTTGGCATCTCTCTTATCCATCTCAGTTCATTGTTACGACCAATTATCCCTCTATCAACATTGGAGTCACACATTCAGGTCACCTCAATTATAAAGTTTTACATAATCACTTTGACTCTACAAACTTTCCCCTTCTTCTTACATAAGAGCTTGTCATATTAGAGTCAGTGTGTCTGTATGTGCGTGTGATTTATTTCTCTGTCTATGACTTTGGGCAGTGTCTTGGAGAGTCCCAGCCGGCTAGATGAAGAGCACCGCCTCATCGCTCGCTACGCTGCTCGCCTGGCAGCCGAGGCGGGCAACTCCACAGTGAGTGTCTCACAGAACGGCCCGTGGTGGGCTTCAGTCGACCCCGCACTTCACATCTAATGCTTTGACAAGTCATTGTTAGGGGCTTCATTGTGGCTGGAGAACTTAAATGTATAAGACTACTCGTACTTTAAAGTCAGACTGTTATACTATACGTGCTCTTATCTACCAGCGGTTTTACTTGAAAATAAAAATCATCCGCTGTCAAAATCTTGTTTTGTACTGTAGACACATTTTTGGTGATCATGGTCAGCGCTAAGCACGGTGACAAATACAATACGTTTCCTGTGACTTCTTCACAATAAAAGCTGCCCAGTGTTTCACCAGTTGATGGCTTTTAAAGGGCAGGTCCATTACTATTATTATTATTAATTTTTTTTTAGTTTTTATATCATTCTGTAGCTTCCCAGTGGTGTTCCTTATGTATTCAAATATGAACATTTCCCAAGCCCTAATAAAAACGTTTTCCCACGTGACCTGACGTAGGTTTCTGCATGATGACGCTTCTACATATACAGTATATACTGTATACATCCTTGTATTAAATTAGATGGCAGTCGGCGTGCTCCCAGTTTGGAGAAGCAGACAAGAGTACCGCCACAGAAGCTTAGCAATGTACTGCTGTGTGGACGCCACGTTAATTCGGATCCGAAAGTCACACAATAACAAACAAATTCACCAATCGATGTAGCGGTAGACTCCGGTGTTCTGCAAGATAAAATCACTGTCTGTTTAGTGGCTTTAAAGACAGCGACATAACGGCTTCAGTTCCCCATCGGAAAAGGCTGTCTGACGCTGAGGTAACGCGGTGGAAATATATGTACTAAATATAGAGTATACTTAAACTGATTTCAGGTTGCTAAAATGCGTTTTTCTGTTGCTCCTGTCCACAGCCGCTTCACTTTGCCGTCAGACAGTCGTTATATCACTCTCTTCAAAGCCACCAGACTGCATTCACAAAATAATAATTTTACCTCGCAGAACGTGGGAGTATATAAACAACCCCACTTCAAAAAATTCCAAACTAACCCTTTCAGTTATTTCCAAACTTAGCCCAGTTAACTTTGACTCAGCTAGTGTAGCAT
This sequence comes from Sebastes fasciatus, assembly GCF_043250625.1. Classification (NCBI taxonomy): domain Eukaryota; kingdom Metazoa; phylum Chordata; class Actinopteri; order Perciformes; family Sebastidae; genus Sebastes; species Sebastes fasciatus. Next base: position 8,372,636 of record NC_133809.1, on the reverse strand, counting down.
TCACATTATTCATAACCTTATTGATTAGCTTAACTTACCTATGTCACTACTTATTGCTAAGGACTGAGAGGGCGTTTCCATTTAAAAAAACAGAAAAGAACGCAGATGGACCCGCCTTTTAATACAAAGCAACAGCTGTAGGAAATACAGTAACTTAATACAGCTCTGATATGATATAAAGAGAGTGAACACTAACAATTAAGATAAATTAGATAAAGTCGTTCTGGATTACCTGCATTTTTACTCTGAATCCCTGACACGTATGTAGTCAATGTGAATCCAGTGTGGGAATGGCAGACTCCGCCACTACCAATAAAAACTATCATATAGAGAGATAATACAGAATGTGAATAGATTATTATCTATTAAAGAATCAACAGTGTGGTTTGATTTCATAAAAATCTTGAGGATTATAACTTTAAAGACCTTGAAAACGATAAATATCCATGCCTAAATAAGCACCATCAGGGTTTTTGATAAAAAGACATAAGGTAGAAGCTTGTCTACATCAACATTTAAAAGTTAACATAAAATGTCCCTGTAGGGTTACTTTGGGTTTATTTGGATTAGTACTTTGCATCCCTTTATATGGAGGGATAAAGGAAAGCGTTGGTGATCCGAAACAGCTCCCTGTTTATGCAGAAACATAATAAGCCTCCAGCAGAGAGTCATTACTGCTCACTGTGGTCAGAAGGTGGCTGTTGGTGTTTGAATTTTGTCTTCCCACCGTTACTAATGCTATGCTAATTTTGTTTTTCAGCAACAATGTCCTCCAACAGATCTGGGTTTCAACTTCGATGCCAATAAGCAACAGAGACAGCTGATTGCAGAGCTGGAGAACAAAAACAGGTACAATTTAAACATCAGTTATTCATTGGAAACAAATCAGTATTGTTTTACTGATCGGTTGGCTGGTTGTGGTCTAAAGTAACTAAGTATTATTAGTTTATTTGACTTAAGTACTATACTTAGAAATATAGTTTTAGGTCCCTGCAATTTACTTGAGTATCGTTTGAGTATTTTGATCCCATTTTATACTTCTTGTCCACTATGTTCTATAATTACTAGTTACTTTGCAGATTCAGATTTTTGCCATTGCGACCGTTGTAGCGGGCCAACTTCCGTATAAACCTATTTGCGGCAAGTCGCGCGCTCACTCATGCTGTCCAAGTAAGAAAGAAAGTAAACCGGCCTTAATAGACGCTGATTTGGTTCTGTGACTACCTCCGCTAACCTGAACAGCCAGATGGTTGGTGTCACAGAACCGTCTGAGAAGCCGTCATTGGAAACTGTTTGGAAAACGGCAGGCACTTTCAAAACAATACTTTTACAGGTGATTGGATGAACCATCTGTCAATCAAACTCTTGCCGAAGCCAGTCAGGAAAAGAGCAAAAACATCTTTTCCATGGAGAAAAGCCTTCAGTGCCGTTCTTTGCTCTTCTTTCAATGAAGAAATACTCTCCAGTTGGGATATAACTAATTTTGTTACAGCTACGCTAACCTCTTCAGGAGCCGCCATTGTTGTTCAGAACGAAGATGTCGCCTCTCCGTTGCCTCTTACACACATAAGCCAGCTGGCAGTAGCTCCTTACAGGACACTGATTGGTCCATGGTCTGGCGAGCCAGACACCAATGCATAACTTGAAGCCTGACAAGATGGAATATGTGATCCCGCAATTCTCACATGATCTCATGCCTCGCCAGCTTAGCAGCGGAGCTACGCACTTAACGCCCCCACTGACGTGTGTTATCACCAAAACTACTAACAACAATCTTTGCAGTAAATTCCCAACTCTTTAAAATGTGCTTATTTCCCAAAATATCGGACAATTCCTTTAACATTTACTCTACCTCAACCAGCTTTACCATTAAAATGCTGCTTACATGTTAATGCATCAAAACAAAGAACCCAATAATACAACATATATATAGTAAAACTCTATGAAAGCAGTCATTCTGCATGAGTAGTACTTTCACTTTTGTTACTGTAAGTACATTTTGCTGATAATACTTCTGTACTTTTAAGTAAAGTTTTGAATGCAGGATTTTTAATTATGACGGAGTATTTTTACATTGTTGTATTACTGCTTTAACCTGAGCAAAGAATCGCAGTATTTCTTCCACCACTGCTGCTGTTTAGTGAACTGATTGATTAACTCATTCAGGGAGATCCTCCAGGAGATCCAGCGGCTGCGGCTGGAGCACGAGCAGGCCTCTCAGCCGACCCCAGAAAAAGCCCAGCAGAACCCCACTCTTCTGACTGAACTACGGCTCCTCAGGTATCCTCCCCGCTAACACCACCACCACACCTCATACCAGAGCATCTTCCTCCCAACAACAGGGAGAAGGAGCCATATATTAAGCAGATCTAGTAATAAAACCACTCCAGGGCTGTTGCATTAATGTAGGCTGGGCTCATTCTTCAAGTAGAAATAATGTCCTGCTAATTCAGGAGGGTGTTTGTGAATTAGCTTCACCGGCAGCAGCGTCGCTATTTGTCATGTTGGCAGGACACCGAGACCCCTTGGGTTCAGTTCTTGGAAGATACTCACCCTGAGAGGACGCGTTACAGCACTTATTGCCCTGAATGACTCCTTGTTTGTCTGGCCTGGCCTGAATAATGAATCAGCGGTCAGTCATAGCAGAACTAGAGATGAATTTGAATTATGCTGTCTCACTCTTTGGCATGTTAGAGGATGGAGGTATGTACAAGAATCTAATTTTAAAACATAAAAACTATAAAATAATTGGTTTATATCACCGGAGGATACATTTATTCCACTTATTATTCCTCCCACTATAATTCAAACATGTCTAAAGACATTTTTCAACTCACTGAGCCTGTTTGTGATTCACGTTTTATACCAAGACATTATCAAGTAGTCATATTTCAGCACAGACTGTTCACTGTGTTTGGAGGCTGGCTGGACGGCTCTGATGTTTCCTTTATTCAGCTCGGAGATACAGAACAGAGCAGAGGTGTTTACAGTCGGCAGCTGTTAGTGAGTCTTTGAGAGGTCGACTCCAAACAGACAGATGATTGCTACGGCTCTTTGAAGGTTTTGCAAAAATGCAGTTAGTCATTGTGAACACCAGAGGGTGATGATAAGCCAGAATCCTCACCTAAAAGACATGGCCAGATATTCAAGTCATGCTGGTCTGCGTGTTTAGAGTGAGTGAAACTGCTGGGATTCGCAGCTTTCTCCTTGCAGATGAGATCAATGATATTCACAATGAATGAATAAATATTTAATTTTACATCTCTCTTGAAGCAGTCAGTGATCCAGGGAAAAATTTTTATTTCATAAAGAGGTCAGGTGCACCAAAGTAAATAAGACTTCTGTTGGTCACAAATAGTTTTGTTGACCAGTAGTGCAGCTACAGTAGGTGCAGCTAACGAGTGTTAAATGTGGGGGGAAGCACATTTTTATGCTCCAATAATGCAGTCCTGCTAAAAAATAAGTGATAGGGTAAAATAAACTCACAATGGGAAAGATGGGCCAGATATGCCTACATGATAATTAAAGGTATTTGTAACAGTGACGTGGTATAAATACTAGAGAAATGCAGTGTAGTGATGTGATGCAAATACCATTGTCGTGTCTGAAATTCCATACTAATATGCTGTTTAGTACGCTACGTGAGATTTTTAGAATGTCCGAAACCTTAGTATGAAACCAATAATACACAAATTGCATACTGTTTCCGGTGAAATATTACAGTATGCAAACGCTGGACACCACGCCGGCATAAATATCCCACAGTGCAATGTGGTGGTGATGACGGACGTTGTCGAACAGCTCTGTAACATCAATAACGCTTAAAATGAACTGTAAGTGTAAGATTTCACTTTGCTAGGCGTAATATAGTTTTTAAATTAATTCAGACTTTGATTCTCACAAACCGTCGCTTTGGTCGCATGAGGTTAGCACGGGTTACCATGGTTACACGTCTCCAATCAGCAAGGGGGCTCTCAGACACATACTCCTGTTTATTTGCACAAAAGTATGTTGAATGATACACATATTGGGTATGTAGTGCATAGTAAGCGATTTACGACTCTATATACTTTGTGTCTGCAACTGATCCTTGACTTATTGGACCCTAAAGCAAATCTGAACCTCCTCACACACATCTGTACAGGTATCTGGGGTGTATTTGTGAAATAATTTACAGACATGCACCCCCAAACTGCTCACAAAAAAGGAAATTGATTCCCCAAAAATCTCAAGGCATGCTACGTTGTTAAAGTAAAGTATTACGTCTACGTGCGCATTGTGTTTCATTACTGTCAGCTCCAAGTAGCACTTCCTCCCCTGTGTTTTAATGTATCCTCAATCTCTGTCCTTCCTTCTGCTGCAGACACAGGAAGGACGAGCTGGAGAGGCGCATGTCGGCCCTGCAGGAGAGCAGACGGGAGCTGATGGTGCAGCTGGAGGGACTCATGAGGCTGCTAAAGGTAAGACAATCACCTGCTCCTAGATGAATTAGGTGTGATGAAAAGGCCTCTGAATCACTATTAATATCCTACCGTAGGATGATGCATATATACTTTGCCATTGTCCTAAATTATCATTTTACAGGTTTTGTACATTTAGTTTACATGATTCGGTTTTAAAGCTTTGGTGGCATGTTTGATTTAAATGAGATGTTGGCATGTTTGATTCTTTAAAACCGAGACATAGCGGTGATCTTGAGTTATGTCAAATAGCCGTACGGTGCATGCAGAAATCCCTTTCTTCTTCTACTTCTTCTGCTGCTTTAATTCTGTTGCTCTCACTCTTCTTGCTCTCTCTCACTGCTTACCTTTGCTGGCTGATAGGATGAGGAGCAGAAGCAGGCTGTAAGTTGCCCTTAATTCAGTTTGCAAGGCTAAAATACCTGGCTCTAGTCTCAGCACTTAGTTTAATGCTACTATACTCCCCCTCCTTCACACAGATGTAATTGAAGGAAGTTTTTTATTATAGATTTTAAGAAGGCTGTTAGGGAAGATAATAGGATTCCTCTATCTAACTGGGTTACACTGATCTAGTCCTCTCATCCCGGCTACTCCACCACTTCCTTGTTAGCACCATCGGGGAGCTAAAACTACAGACTGTGACATCTTTAAAACCAGGTTTTCCCAGGTCCTTGGTCCAAACAAGTTGAAAGAACTGTGTTTTTCGTTAGCCCGAATGTCAGGGACCTGTTTCTTTCATCGGCACTAACAACCTCCCTTCTAATGTGACTGCAGTCTGGCCGGCCATCTGCTGTCTGGCTGCGAGCCATCGACCTGGGCCTGCACCAGTCCCAGAGACACACAGTGATCCTTTCTCTGAGAGATACATCTCTGGTCTCAGCACAGGCCCAGCCGTTCACCCACACATGCTTCTCGTTACCCCCTCGATGCAGTAAAGGTGCACTATAGACCCACAGGGTATAGTCAGCCAGTATAGGGTTTCCTCAAGGTTTTCTTGCCTTTAAACCATTGTTTTTGTTTGTTCTCCCTACGCGGATTAAGTTCTTTTGGTCACATCTGTGTCTCTACTTGTTTTAATCAAAGTCACCTTTAGAAGCAAAAAGGTCACCTCTTCTCAAAGCTGCAAGCTGTGATTGCAATACGGCGTCTTCCATTGAAATGCGGTTGTTCCGGAGTTGGCTTTGTTGATGTGGAGATTAATCAAAAGCCCAGATTTACTAAAAGCTTGCAGATGGAAGACTGTCCAGTATGTCGTGAAAATAACCAAATATGCCATGCTATCTGCTCACTATGCACCAGCAAAAACATGCCCGATAACATTCCTCAGCTCGTCTTTTTTGCACCTGTCAAGGTCAAAAAAATAATGTGTATATCTCATTCTTTTGGTGATATAGAATATACTTTCTGACGCAACTCATACTCATGTTTCAAGACCAACTTCCCCAAATTATTGTGAGACTTTTTAGTCTCACAATAATAAGTCATTGAAATAGGCATATTGTCCTTACGTATTACGGGATGACTAAACTTGGGTTTAAAAGAATATTTGGACATTTTGGGAAATATGATTTCTTGCCGAGAGAGACCACTCTCATGTCTGTACGGTAAATATAAAGCCAGTCGGTTAGCATAGCTTAGCATAAAGACTGGAAACGGGGGGAAACAGCTAGCCTGGGTCTGTCCAAAGGTAACAAAATCTGCATACCAGTACCTAAGCTCACTGATTTTAATGTTATATCTCTTTGTTTAATCTGTACAAAAACAGGAGTGTAAAAACAACAAAATGTGGTCATGTGGTCTTACGCTCGGCAAGAAAGCAAATAAGGGTATTTCCCGAAATGCCGATCTATCACATACAGTGCAGTGAAATGGCAAATTCTAAAGGTCACATATTTTGCTGATGACACTATCAATATCACGGGTGTTTTTATGTTGCAGTCCCAGTCTGGAGGCTCCCCTCATTCCTCCCCCAGTCACGGTGCGGGCTGCTCCATGCCCATGCCCATACGCTCCACCTCGGCTGGTTCCACCCCAACTCACACACCACAGGACTGCCAGGCAGGCGTGGGAGGGGACGTACTTGAGGCCTTTGCTCAGGGTGAGTGTGCATCCAAAACAACAACTTGATCTCATGGGAAGGTGTATAAATAGCACAACATTACAAAGACATTCCGCGTGTCATGAGAACGCATTTGTATGCCTCTTTTCACGTGTTTTTTCGCCATGAATCAAACTACAGTAACGACCACAAAACCACTCAGTTAAGTGTAGGAAAACATGATGGTTAGGCTTAAAATAAGCGTGTAAACTAAGTAAAATATGTACGGAAACAACGTAACAGAAGTACGGAAAACACATCACAAACGTAGATAAAAAAACATGTCACAAAAGTCACTAAAAAAATGTTACAAACGTCATTTAAAAGCACGTCACTAACGGAAATAGCTCAACAACACCCTTTGGGACATGAACACCGGTCTCCTGAGAGTCCTGTGTTGTTTGTTTGACTTTTTTTTATCCAAACCTTCAAATACTATTTCCCATGATATTGCAGTGATTCTACCACCAGGATATGAACTTCAGCTGCCTTTGCCTATTTACACTTTCACATGATTACAAAGACTAGAAACTGCATGTGTTTTTGATTTGAAAATGTCTCTGTTTTTCTAGGTGTACCTAGAAATCTTCGGAATGATCTATTAGTTGCTGCTGACTCAATCACAAACACCATGTCGTCACTGGTGAAAGAGCTCCACTCAGGTTAGTCTACACTACATGTATCATGGTATGAGTCTAGTTTTATCATCTGGATCATGTTCCATTCAAGATGGTTTCGTTTCATGGAATTTAACATTACTGACTGAGATACCTTTCTCTGCATATTTGTCATCTCACACCTGCTTCTGATATGTTTCCCTCTATATATTTCTAAGTTATTCCGTTGTGACCAAAAACACTGTCACTAAAATCTCCGGGTTTTTTTTTAAGTTGATGACGCAGTAGTGGAAGAGGAGACCAACATGAGGAACGGTGGGGACAGAGGTAAGTCTAAATACATGCTAATAGTTTCCTACTTTAATCTCTCTGAGCCAGTCATACTATTTAGTCATACTATTTAGAGAGTATGCCACTCAAAAACAGAATTATTTGTGTTGATCATAAAGATTGGCAAAAAAATAAACATGCAGTATTTCCTTCCTTCTTTTCAGCTGAAGCAGAATGAACAACAAAAAGTAGGAATTATATTAATATTATATGCATTATATTATATGTATTGCATATATAACGTAGCGCAGAAGCCGTGGTTGTAATAACTTGATTTCATTCTTGAGAGCATGAGTTACTTCTACTGTTATTTTGAGATATGACAATTGCTTTCTCGTGATATTGGGTGACTTATCGAGCTGTTGATTCCCAAGATACAACAACAGCAGGTTGTTTTCTCTCGTTAATATAATTACCTTGTTTTCAAAAGTAAATTAAAGGCAATTTTAATGTGTTAATTATCCCATCGCCTCAAAAAAACATACCGTTATGTCGATATATTGAGATAATTAACCCGTCATCACGAGAAAACAACCTGCTGTTGTTGTATCTTGACAAACAACAGCTTGTTTTCTCAAGATAACAAGATAATTAACCCACCATCATGAGAAAATGACTCTGACATCCTGAGATAAGGGGATAATTAACTCAGGATCTCAAGATTGATGGGATGAAATAAAATTATTGCAATCACGGCCGTTCTTGGCTTCCGTACATAATAATTTTATAGGAACAAGTTGCCTGAAGTACATTTTTTTGGACGAAAAGTAGTGGGTGCTAATTATGACAGCACTTGTTGGATTGGAAGAGTTGGCTGCACCTTTATCAGCCAATAAAATACTTGTTTGGCTCTTTATAATGAGCGTCTGCTACAACCCGCCATCCAAAGAAGTAAAGCACGATGGCACATTGCCACACAGTCATTTCTACTTTTTGTTTTTACAAATTAATTCAGACTTTGCAGGCTGTCAGCAGCACTAAATTGTATCTCCTGCTTGTGTATCCAGGCACATTGAGAGTACAGAAGCACTGAGGACAACACCATTCCACCCTGTAAGGACATACAGTCATCAACTGGGAAGAATCAGTAACAACAACAACAACAACCCCTGGCATTAGCACGTAGAGTAATGCATGCTGTAATCTAACAGGATTTCACTATGTGAAAAAAACGTCTCTTCACACCTTGCAGGTAGCAAGATGTGTCTAATTAGCGAGTGTGTATGTTGTCCTGTAAACAAAACCTGCTGTAATTAATTAATGATTTCCCTCATGACTGCTAAGGAATGGCTTGCTGTGCTTTCTCCCCCAACTGTTCCATTGCAGCAGTTCATTCTGTATATAAAATACTGTAAACACAAAGGGGGACGCCCCGACATGAAGGTGACAACATGTTCCCTGTTATTGCTTTTGTATAATTAGTATTTGTTTTGTTTTTGTTTTGTTTTTTTATCATTTTTGCATGAAGTTGCACTCATGTCTGGATTTAGGTACTGTACCATGCTATGCCAGCTCTCTGTGGGTTTATGATGACAGCTGGGGCGTCAGAAGTGTCTTGCCTCAGAATTCACGCTGAGTGTGTTAACTTTCACGAACATATTCTGGAGTTTGTTATTTAAAAAAAAAAAAAGTTTAAAGTTTGTAAAAGCAGAATTCTGGATATGCTCCAGTTTCAATTCATAATAGTTTGACATTTTGGGAAATACACTTACTCGCCTGATGGCTGAGAGTTGGATGAGATCGATACCATTCACTTTCTGGAGCCAGAAAAGGGTTATGTTAGCTCAGCATAAAGACTGGAAACGGGGGAAACAGCTAGCCTGGCTCTGCCAAAATGTAAAAAAAGTGACTTCTTTGAGCCTTGCCGTCACCGTCAGGGTGCCAGATAACCAGCAGAGACTCCAGGAATTCACTGAGCTGGGCTTGTTTGATTTCTTACCAAGAGCTAGATGATATCTGTAAATAAATATGATGAAGAATATGAAGCTTCCACCAGCAGCCATATATCGTAGCTTAGCATAAAGACTGGAAACGGGGAAAACAGCCAGCTTTGCTCTGACCAGAGGTAACAAAATCCACCTACCTCCACCTCTAAAGCTCACTAAATAAAGGTGCAGTGTGTAGGATTTGGCGACATCTAGCGGTGGTGTTGCAGATTGCAACCAAGTGAAACTTCTCCCATATGCCAAGTGTGTAGGAGAACTACGGTGGCTGACGCAATAATGCAAATAGCCTTATCTAGAGCCAGTGTTTGGTTTGTCCGTTCTGCCAATAGAGCCCACTTATTGCTACACACTGTTCCTTTAACGTTTTATATCTGGTTTGTTTAATCTGTACAAAAACCAAAGTGTAAAAACAACAAGTTGTACTTTTACAGGATGTTAAATACTGGACTATTTCTTGACTTGAGTCTTGTCGTTAAAGTGCGGTTGACAGGCAAAACCACAACTTGTTATTTTTACGCTTTGTTTTTAGACAGATTAAACAAATGAGATATAGCCAGGCTAGCTCTTTCTCCGTTTCCAGTCTTTATGCTAAGCTAAGCTAATCGGCTGATGGCTGCAGTTTCATATTTACTCCCAGACATAAGAGTGGTATTGATGTTCTCATCTAACTCTTGACAGTAAATACACTTTCTCACAAAATGTTGAACTATTCCCTCAATCATTAAAGAAATGAGTTGCAGCTATCGTCAGGAGACACTTGTGTTTCCATGATAATACTCTTTCTATGAATGTGTGCAGGGATATCTGTTATTACAGTATGAAGACACACATTAACAAGTTATTCTCATTCAGACCTTAACCAGGAATAATAGCTGGTATCCAGAATACAGTGTGCATGTAAACACACTCACTGAATCACGTACTGTACTGCTGCTACTGCGCTCTCAGTGAGCCACCCTTACAAACAAGAGGGCTGTACGATTAAAACTAAAAAAAAAACGAGGGGCTACTGTACTACAAACACAACAATGAGCCGAGTCTCGTCGTTTCCTCCTTGTGAAAACTTCACTGAACACACCTGACTAGCTGGCAGCTTAAGTATTTATTGTTTCAAGTGTAGGGAAGCACCTCAGGATGTTTAAATAGTAATGAATTAGGCACTGAGTTTTAGTTAGACAATGAACACTTGTACAGTATGTGAGGATGTAAGGTCGTAGGAAGCAAGTGCTTTGATAGCTTTATTAAGTTAATAAAGGAATATTGAAAATGTTTATGTGCAATGAAAGTAGGTGCTCAGGGACTGCTAGTTAAAACATGGTGGTAATGTCCTTTAACTGATAGACGTTATTGACCACAGACTGAGAGGTTAAAGATCAACGATGATTAAAAAAGGAGGGTTTCATTCTAAAATACACCCCCGCTGTTATTCACAGATAAAAGTTGTGATCCCTGTTGTAAGGTTTAGTTGTCCTAAAGTAGTTCAGTTTATTCTCATTTCACCAGTCGATTAGTCTCATTTTGGAATGAAACTCTTTAATAAATAACTAGAGGAAAACAACAGCAAGTGATGAAATGCTGGGTAAAGAAAGTGGATCAGTAGAAGGAGAGACGTTTTTCTGAAGTGCTATTTGGTGAAGCATGTTGGATATAGTTTGTCTGTGTGTGAATTTGTGTCTTTCACGGAAAAGCAAAGTGATTACAGAGGTAGCTGTCAACCAGAGAGGATGTTCATTCACATCTTTACATTTTTGTCTTCTGGTTCAATGTTTTTTGTCCTTCAGGGTTGCCATTCATCTCAGAAAAATGAGCAATGTTTGGTTTTTAGTCAATGTGATAAAGATCTGGGAGCAGTTTTAGAGCGATAAGCTCTCAAAGGAAGAAAAAAGCATGATGTTTTTTGTTTTGAGATGTGTACAGTAAGCCTCTCCTATAAGCTAAGTATAAGGTTTCAACAACCTGTTACACTGTGTCAAGAAGAACAAAAAGAGGCTCCTCTGTTATCGACATTTTAAATGTGATGTTTTTCAGTTCTCTGTATGTTATCATTATTGTTTAGTATTAGTGGAGTACAGTCAATGTAATGAGTTTGTCAAAATGGAGAATCACGTGCACACTTATGCCCAAATATAAATTAATACGAAGAAGGTGTAAAAACTGAAGTACCGTCGTTTAAAATTCTGTGATCGCCGCTGTTGAAAGGTTTAGTCTATTCAGTGGAAAAAGTCCAGAAATGATCAAAACTTAAAAAGTTACTGTCTTCCCCGTCATTCTGCATTTGAATTCAAAAACGTTCGTTTTCATTCTTTCAGTTTGTGCCTGTAGCTGTTCTGTAAAGTGCTGTATAAAGTAACCATTCAGCAAATAAGATGATCTATCAGCCTTTATGTCTGTGACTTTGTAGAGATTTTATTTATTTATTTAACGTGTTCTGGGGGAAACTCATGCTCAGCCTTTACATTTGTGCCAAACTGTTTGCAGACATTTGTGTGTGTCATACAAATTACAGGTATATATCAAAGTATATCTGCGTTAGTATGTTGTTGTTGCCCATAGTTTATTCACTTGAATGCCTGGAGATGTTAACGGTTTCCACCGCTGGAAAAAACATTTAATAAAGACAGAACACACATTCCAGATCTCCTGATAGACTCACTGATGTCATTATAGCCAGTGTGGAGGCAATACTGTCAGACACCCCGTCAGAAGAACTCGGGGTAACACCAATAAAACACAGCCGGTCATACCGAGGTGCATCCATTGTGATCCTTTTATTGTTTGCAGAGAGACAATGTGCAAAGAGGACGACCTCGACCGCCGACGCTCCCCTGATGTTATTTATCTATGTCTGTGTTCTGTACGGTTACGCTTCTGGTACACATTTGTTTCTCATGTTGATTTTACAAAACATAGTTTTATGTCACAAAGCCACTGTCTTTTGTAAATAAATCAAATGTGAGATATATTAAAAAGATTTAAAATATGGCTTTGACTGGTCATGTCTATCATTCACTGTGTTAGAGGTACTTATACTTGATATTTTTCTTTTCTTAACTTCTACTTCACTACTTTTCAACAGGAAATATTGCACTTTTGATCTATTACATGACAGCTGGAGTTACTACTTTGCAAATATTGTATTTATATATAATGCATTATCACCTACTAAACTACAGAATTGTGTATAAAATAGTTATAGTGGGCTAGAAAGAGCTGAATTTCTTTGTTGTTTTTGTGCCCAACCTGTCTGTCACAAGCTTCCTCTTTATCAGCTTCTTTTAACCCATTTATGCCGAAAAACTATATTTAGTAGGAAAAATACCACAACATTTGTTCTGATTGGTCTAAAGTCTTAAATTCTGGACATTTTTAGATTACATGAAAAATCACACTTTTATCAATAGTCAAAGTCAGGATTTTTTAAAAATTTTAAAAGAATGCTTTTGTTTTTATCAAACGTTATCTACATGAAATATTTTGTTTACAGTGCATATGTGTGCATATCTTTGATATTCGATACAGATTCAAAATACTTGATTGTGCTCCTTATAGTTTCTGAGATACAGCCATTTTCTTATCATACTATCTCTAGTGTTTGGGCATATGGGACTACGTTTTTTTCCTAAAATATAATGGAGTATATTGCAAAAAACAGTAGAAAAACTCACTTTTCAGCCAAATGGTTTCTACGTTTCTTCAGATTTGTGCTTAGGCAAGCCCAGATAACACTTCCACCAAAGGAAATTCAAAATTTCAGTTGCGGCAACACTTCCTCCCAAGAGATCAGACAAAAAGAAATCCCCTTTCCTGCTTCACCTAGAAACCTAAATCAAAAATTGGCCTTTTTTTCTGTTGCTTCAGGCACTGAGAAAGACAAAAACTATTCAGGTGAGATGAGGTCGAGACACTTTGATCTATCAGCATCCTCCTATCAAACAGAGTTTCCGTCAGCTGGTAGCACACATAGTCCTATCTGTAGGTCATGTGGCATCCTCTTGCTGCTGCTGAGGCTGCTGTCCTCAGATGAACCACTCAGAGCCATTGAAAGAGGAGACGCCGTTGCTTCCAGATCAGTGAACCACATCCGCCTGCTGCACACACATTTCCTCTCTCTATCATCGCCCCTAAAGAGCTCAATCTGCCTCAGAGGGAGCTCTTCAGTGAGCCTTTAACCCTCCTGCATCTGTTACATTCACCTCACTGTGTCTCCGACTAGTGGGCGCGTACGGGATGGATGGATGGATGGATGGATAGGTAAATGGATAGATAGATAGCTCTGTATGGGTTAATAGTCCTTCCTCCCTATACACTTCATAGCTGTTTTGTGCATATATACTAAGCCTGCTTTTTAATTGCACCGTTAGGTTGTGAAGTGTTTGTTGCAGCGGTCGGCTGCTATAGGGTTAATGGAATGAATGTGATAAGAGATTTGATATCTTGTTCTGGCTGCACTCTAGGAAATGAAATGAAGATGTGGAGCTAGATAAAGATCCTGCTCAGAGGATAAAATCTATGAGACTGCAAGAGATGAGCTGCATGCTCTTACATCCGTTCTGATATAGAGATTTAAGCAGAACCGAGAGGATGTAAGGATGGATAAATGGATAGATAGATAGCTCTGATAGATAGGCCTGAGTGGGATAGGCCAATGCTAGGGGCGTCAACCATCCATACAGGCGCCTCAAATGAGGGGAGAACAAATATTCAAAATGTATAACTTTTATTATTTTTTACTAATACTATTTTAATACTATTATTTCAAAATATTACAAAACTAGAATTACCGCATCACGGTTGTATGCCTCCGCCAACCAGTCTGTCCGAAATGTCGACACTTCATCATTTTATGTTATTAGACATTTGTGTGAAAATGTCATAATTAGCATAGGAATTCTTGAGTTATGGCCAAAAATGTGTTTTGTGAGGTCACATTGACCTTGACCTTTGACCACCAAAATGTAATCAGTTCATCCTTGAGTCCAGGGGGACGTTTTAACGGGACGGGATTTAAGGCCAAATAAATGATTAGCCCAGTGCACCCAGGAATGTAACTGGTTTGATTATCTACTTCAGAAGGTCCAGTACTGTTTGTTGAGCATGTTTGTTACTAAGAAATGTGTAAAATGCTTTAATATACTTAAAAGGCACATGACATTTTTTACATTTTCCTATTAGTACAGTGTCATTATGTTGTTACACAGGAAAATTGTGCAAAAATGGGGATGTTTGCATCCCTCACTTTTATATGGTTTTCAACAGCTGCCATTTTAGTAGTAGTCCCAAACGTCTTCTGTCATCATACCTCTTTCGGAAGCTGTATTGCATTTTTATAAACCGATAACAATACTCAAGAAACTAGCAGTAAATGGAGCTAAGTTGAATTTGACTCAAATACTGTAACACGATTAAAGACATGAATTGTGTCGTCATGCATGGTCCTTATTAGTTTCTGTTATGCAAATGAAAAAATCAGGTTAAACTTTAACCAAACTGCCACAGTTTTTACACTCAAAAGACACAAGAATGTCCTGCTAGACTGACAGTAACTCCATTGTTTTGGATTTGGCTATCATGTTTGCTTGATGAGCAGCAGCATCTTGTACTTTACATTTTGTTTTACTTTTTAATATATTTTTGAATGATAGCATCAAAGGCACTCTGTTTCTTTACTGTTCCTCAATTAATCCGATTTATCAAACACAGCAGACATTTTTACTTATCATAGCAAGGAAAGCACAGGTGTTACTAATAACATTAATGATGGTTCCGTTCCAGCAATTCATGCAATGCAATGCAGCAATAAACAACGTTATTATTAGTTACACCTGTAAGTCAGAATGTCTGCTGTGAAAGCGGTCAATTCAAGCCGAGACAGGATAAGAAGACAATGTATTTTATCCCTGAACAGAATCTCATGTGTCACAGCAGCCAAAGAGTACACAGAACAACAGAGAAATATATGAAAAATAAACTAATTTGACTGACAAAAATATGTCAAAATGTATAAATGTAACCGTTACATAGATAGGAAACAATGTGGTGTAATAGTTGAGGTTTGTGCAATGGAATTTGCAGAGTATGCAAATGCAACCACATATACATAAAACACTTTACCACACTGTACTGCATGTATTCGAACATCTGAGCCTACACAAAAGTAAATAAACGGAGTACTTACACAGTAAGCTTGTACTGTAGTGTGAGTATGTGTAGAAGAAGAGACATTACATTCAAGTGTCAAGAAGTAAATATGCAATGTAGTATTATGAGAACAATAACTGCAGGAAGCACATGTTTCGCTTCACTAGGCCTCAAAGCTGGCCTGAGGCAGCAGCTAATTACATGGCTGCTTAGGGCCCCACAGCCACCAGGGGGCCCATAAACGCAGCAAATTAAAAATGGGGAAGTCTCCTCAGGTTCCTGTGTTCATTTTGTCAACATTTACATAAAATTACTTTGTGTGTGTTGTACTTGTATATTTTATGCAGAGATTAAAGCTGCACTAAACACATTTATTTGCCTTTCAGTTATTGTAATTGTAATTAATTGTATATTAATTAATACATTTGCACCACGCAAAGATCATTTTGAAACATAAAAGTTACCTATAGTTTTAATGTACACCACATTTCAAATGACACTGGTGATATATTTAAATGTAATATGACAATATCATGGCAGCTCCCCCTTATATTTTCACATAGGTGACATGGACTGTTGTGTTGCCATGAAGAGGGGGTCAAACACATATTCCCTATAGTCCCATGCTCCAAACAGGCCGGGGCTGGCGGTGCTTGGCCTCTACATTGGCACCTTAGCAATAAAATCGACATACACCAAATCTCTAAGGGGAAGTGGTGAATATAAGAAAAGGTTCTTGGGTTTATTTCAGCCCTGGGGTCACATTAGAGGGACCAGAGTTGTACTTGGGGGGGCTACTGGGTAACTGGAACGTCTCTCATGTATAACATGAGTTTAAACATTAAGCGTGGAAGTGCTTCAATTGGGCACTAATGTTTAAACCTAAAAATGTTGAGGCATACCTGTGGCCTAGTGCAGTATATCCTTTTTTTCTGGTGACCCACTTTTTTAAAAATGACAAACCATCATGACCCAGTTCCCAACAGGCCTTATTTATAAATTGTGAGAAGAGTTCCTGACTATTTTACTGCCATTTCTGCATCACCTCATATCATCTTGGATAGCTAAACCAGCCATTTCGAAGAGATATACGTTAAAAATCTCAACTTTGCTTTATGCATGTGTTTTTGGAACCATATACACGTGTTACATACTTTATAAATGAGACCAAATAAATGCATTTAGGTGGAGTTAACAGGCTCTCGTTTTTTCTTCTCATCAGTAAAACAAACAGTGTACACTAGCCTTACATATTAGATTATAACTACGCTATAATTATCAGAACAATACAAACATTCAGGCTCCATCATGTGGCTCGAAGGTATATTGCAGATATAGATATTAAATAAAAGGCTAAGGAAGAAATTCCAATTTATTTGGCGACCCTAATAAAATCTCCATCCCACTCTTTGGAAATGACTGGCCTAGTGGCCTAAAGCCAGGGACGCATCAACCCAACATCAGAGAACTAGCGTCGATGAAGGCCGCCTGTTGCGTCGCCACATGTTGCCTTCGTTTTGGCTGACAAGTTGCACCCAGACACACTGCCGTCGCTACAGCATCGCTCAAAACAGTGAGGGGACACACGTCAGCTAAAACCACAATATCACTCTATATTTCACCTGCTTGGCAGTAATGTTAACTGATCAGATGAAGGTCTCTCCATGAATCACTGCTGATCCTAGTGTTGGCTTTTCCTGCGTCAGCCTCCCGACCGCGGCTGGAGGGAACAGGGGAGACACCGGAGTTTTGGCCGGAGACGACAATGTTTCTCGCTGCGGAGCCCCGTCACTTCACAAGACACGGGAAACCTCTGCTGGTCTGGAGGAGCTGCAGCATTTAATTCTGCACAAGCGTCCACTTTACATTTACTACATATTCTCAGAGCTAAACTAACTCTTCTGCAGTGTGTAGTGTGCGCGCATGCATATGAGGTGGAGCGAGCTGAGTGAAGGCAGGCAAGCAGAGGAGCAGAGTACAGCAGAGACTCCGGCCCTTGAGACCAATGCTACGGTCTCCCCCGCGTCCTCTGACCGCGGCCAACACTGTTTTGCGAGACGGGCTTCACTAGATAGAACTTTGGTGCTTCTGTGTAGTTTGTGTTGGAGTCTTGTCTGAACAGCGTAGCCACACGCGAGCGCGCATGGGACACCAACCGGATTGATTTATACGTGTAAGAAGTTACTAACAGTCCCTTTAAGGATTTGGGGGGCCCATAATATATCCTCCTGGGAACCGAGTAAAATTTCCAATTACTTTTTTTGTGTGATTTCCTTCCTATTTAGTGTTAAAAGAAAATCTTACAATTTAGGCTTCATAAACTTTATTTTTTATTTTACAGCATGTCCACTGTAGTGGACCACAGGACCATTTCAGTGTGAAAAGACTATGGCTGTAGAGTGATATTAAACCAAGAATACACTTCAACTTGATTAAAAAAACACATGCCATATCACTGGAAAGCCCATGATGTCCTCTTTACAATACACCAGGGGTTGATAGAGTAAGTTAAAAGAGTAAAAGGATATGCATGTGGACAAAATGTCCACTACAGAGGACACATGTCAATGGGCTGGGTCTCAGGAGGATATATTAGTCTCTCAGACCTTCTTCACCTCCTCCCCTCTGCACACTGTGGTGAACCGGCAGTCTCTAGGACCCGGTGGCAGCCGGCAGACAGTCTGCAGGCCCCTGCAGAGAGAGCGGTGCATCTGGAGGAGAGCTGGCCGGCTGGAGGAGGTGGAGGACGGGGAGAGAAGAGGAAGGAGGCTCCGGGAGCAAAGCGAGAGACAAAAAGGGTCAGGCCTGGGACTTGGGAAAATCGGGTAACGAAACACACAGCAGCGATTCACGCATTTAAATCCGTTTAACCCGGCACTGCTATAACCGTGCAGGAAGGGTAACCTTCATGTGCACAAAAAAAACGTGAGACTGAGAGCGGAAGGCGCTCGATGGAAATGGGGAAATAGCTTTAAATGTTGCATTTTTGCAGATGTGCTGATTAGACATCGCGATGTGCATTTGAACTTGAGCGAATTTACAGTACGGATCCGCGGCTCCTGCAAACACTGGCCTCATTAGAATAAAAATAATAAATAAAATATAACGGGGATTTATATAGTTGTGGCCTGTAAAAAGAGCCACAATCCCCTGGGTCATATTGCAGACTTCACTCTGCTGTAAAGACGTCTATAACTTTGCAATCGGAACGCATAGACAGAATGATAAATGCATGTGAGCGTGTTGGCCTGCTTGTGCGTGGATGTGCGTGGAAATGCGGTGGTGACATTAAACGCCTGCATGTGTGGCCCTATAATAAATTATTTTTTAAAAAGATAAAACGTTCTGGTTGTTGCTTGCAATTAATCTATTCAGCCTGTTAGACATTTTAGATTAATCACAACCGGCTGTCATCAATCTTGACTTCACCCCTAAGAGGAAATTAAACCCATCCTAGTTTATATGAATATACATATAGAGGCTTTTTTATGCACATTTCCACGAGTGCAACTGTGGCTCTGCTGTGTGCACATGGCTGAGAGTAACTTTAACTTTTAAAATTAAATATTATTAATTAAAAAAAACACTATAATAATACTGGATATATTTTTGCAGCGTTATTCAGATTATGGGGCGCACATCAGCAGCCATTTAATGTCGACTACCCATGTGGTGTAAAAAGGCCCTATAGGCGATAGTAGCTATACAGTATCCTATAGAAGCCTGAGAGCTTCCTATACACATGACGTGCACTCAACAAAAGGAAAGCTGATGCCCACATAGGAGGCTGTTTATGACAGAAAAATACAAATTTAGTGGTTTGAGGAAATGTGCACAAAATGTGCTGCATCATGAAAGTGAGTGAGAGCATCCCACTAATGCTATAAACTAATGTACAAGTTGTCCCTTTTCTTTATCTTGCAGGAGAGCGGAGAGAAGAGGGATCATCTCTCATTTCTTTTTTTGTTGTTCCTTTGAGTTTATTTTCACCTCATCACCTACATCATCGCCCCATTATCACCCCCATAAGTCCCCCCCCATATAAGCCTCTCGACGATGCCGTCCAACACTGTCACCAACACCACTGCACTGAAAAGCTCAGACTACGGTGATTCACCTGGAAACAGAATGGTAAGAGAGAAACACGTGTGAAATGTATATTAAAGTGTGCCTCGGGTATCTCACGTCAGGTATTTATGAGAGTCCTCTGAAGCTTGGCGTGTTGCTGAATGACTCGGGATTTCTCAACTTTATAGCTAGTGGGGTCAAAGAGTTCACTCGGTCATGTTTTGGCTTTTTGAATGACTTGAGCTAAGCTGATGATTAATATTAGATTTGAGTGTGCATCATTGTAAAATGCAATTTTTTTTGAAAGCCCTCAAACTCACCAGATTTAAAAGGAGATTAGTTTTATGCAGCAATGCTGTGGTAGAGTGTGTCTTTTGTTTTTCCTAAAAAAAAAAAAAAAGTATATGCATGCATGAGTGTGTGTGTTAGTGTTATTACCTTGATGTTACATTGATGGTGGTTTGTACAGTCATTTCAGGTCAAAGCCCATTAAAGCCTTTCCCAATTTTATGAATGGATTTAATCATTCAACTCACTGTCAAGCTAATGCCGTATTGATCTGTGCAATCTAAAGACTAACTGGAGTCGCATCAATTCCTCCCGTTTATCGAAGACATAGTCCGATTTCTACTGAAGAATCCAACAGCATGTGTAGTGCCGTGTCACCTTTCATGATGGAGACAGACTCATTATTGCAGTCAGTCTGTGCGTAACTGCAGCATCACTGGTGCTCCACGGAGGCAGCGATGGCAGCATCACTGAGGAGGCTGTGGCGAGATGCAGCTGTATTATGTGACATTCGCTGTTGTAATGGTGGTTGGTGACGTGGGCGTTGGCTGGTGTAGGTTGAGCTGGAGCTGGAATGGCTCTACCGCTTTTCTTTTTTTTTTTACTGGGGGGGGGATCTGTCCTCTTCCTCTACGTTCCCATTACACAGTACTGCCCTTAGTCCTGTTGCCTGGCAACAGACATTGCCTTAAATAACTGGCTACCCAGACGGAAATAGTGCAGGGATATTGACAATGAGTAGGGTTCACTCGAGGCAACAACAAATCATATTTCAGGCTTTTCTGTTGTTGTTTTTTCAGAAAATATTAGGGTGAAGCTGTGTGTGAAAATGGCGTGTTATTTCCACTCTGAGCTCTCGGGTTGGGAATTGGATGAACGGCGGCGTGGTGCATGTAGGCTGCTCCTGCAGAGATAGCCAAGCACCACTGAATTGTGTCATCCATGTAAGTGGTTCCCAAATGAGCCTGCACACCAGGCTGCATTCAAAACGTGCTATTATCTATGCAAATTCTGCCGCCCTGTAAGGAAAAAAACCAAAGCACCAGGCTCTCTATTAGTAATCACACAATGAACCGGCACCATCTGCAAAACACATGCTCTCACAAAAAGCATCGATATCTACATTTGAAACAACCTTTTAAAGGCTCGGCGGTAACCTCAGCATATTTATCCAGAAATTCACTGATGAATATTTTATGATGGCTTTTCCAGCATTATTTATCAATTATAACCCTCTGCCCATTAATCACAGCATCAGTTACTCTGATCACATCTATCTCTTTATGCAAATCAGTCTATCACCCTGAGACACTAATGGTTGATGGATTTATTCCATTTTAGCAGCAACAACTCTCAGGACGTAACACGGCCTGACCTTTGAAATTCCTGCCTGCCTGTGTTTATTGAAGTCCTCCATCTTTTAAATTATTTAAGAAGTAGAGTCTATAAGAGTCAGTGCGAGCTCGAGTCCAGTTTTAAAGCATATTTTATTGGTATTTTTGCCTCCACTGGACAGTTGATGGAAAAAAGAGCAGAAAGAGAAGGTGATGAGATGTTACAAAGGTCCCTGGTGGTGTTATAACGTATACTGTGACCCGTCAGATTGTGTGACCTGAGCAGGTATTTTTGCCATGTCAAAAGCTTTATTTTTCGTCGCTGTTAGTTGTGTCGTCTCTAGTTAGTTAGGTAGTTATGTTATTTATTATGTCATACACATACAAGTGCCAAATCCACATGGACTGTGGTAGATTTACAGTATATGACTTCTTGCATGTAACATTACATTGCAAACAAGGAGCTTCTTGTCTTCTTTCCCAAATGCTACAGTATTTAGATATTTTAGGTTACATATTTTGATAGCAGTTACAGATGCTAAACTCATAATATTTAGATAGAGTGACACATTTTGATAGCAGTGATATGTTACTCCAACCTGTCGAATGAGGCGTGTGAATGACATGATTATGCACAAGGCAAAAGTGCGTTCTGCCGTTCTTGCTTTAGGTGTGTCATTTGTACGCCACATAGTCGGACTACAGCACACTGGATTTTCAACCAGGAGACTGGTGATCGAGATCAGTGTGTTGTTTTGTAAGTTACGTTAGTGACGTGTTTTCCATACTGACATTACGTTGTTTCTGTACGTATTTAACTTCCTTATTTTAAGGCCAACCAAGTGGTTTAGTTGCCTAATTCTAAGTGAGTGTTTTTTTTACCCCCTGCTGGTAGGATACTGCAACTATATACACGTGTGTAATATTCACACCTCGGCGAGGCTAAATGTGACATTGACACGCTATCCTGTGCTGGACAGGGGGATCTATTACTCACTTTGCCATGATATCGGGTTGCAATTTTTTTAATCAGTGATTTTTTTATATAGTAGACCCTGTAGCGTCACAGATTCTGACGGATCACATATTTCAGTGCGACACCGTAATCTCACATTTTCCTGAGCAATTTACAGACTTTTCATCCATGCTGGCTTAAAATATGAGGTTCATTCTTGACCTTGGAAAGAGCAACTGGGGAAAAAAAATCTCACCTCAAGCCCCATTTAGTAGCTTTTGATCATATCACATGATCTTCATGAGCAGATGGAGTTTGCCAAAGGCTTAAAATCTAAAATGGACAAGATAAGTCCTTAAAGTGCTCAGAAAAAAAGGCAAAATGAACATCTACAATTCCACGACAACTGTGCAAACTCTATATGCTGCTGCTGATGAAGGAATTATTTGGCCAATGTTTGTCATTTTAGTTTGCTAATTTAATGTTCCGCCTCCGAAGAACGAGAGCCGCTCTGCTAGGCAGAGAGGGATACAGCGGGGGAACAACAACGTGTAGTCGGCATATTTTCAAATCTAACTTGGTGTGATAAGGCTTCATTTAGACCAAACCAGAGTTAGTGATTGTTGGAAAGACTAACCAAGACTGTTTTGGTGAGTTTTATTTGGTTTCAAGTATGAATGAAGTGTGTTTTACGATGCTACGCCGCTAGAACAGCTGATCTCCCAGCACACATACGCGAATATATCAGCAATCGCCAGTTGTTGGGCTGATAATGGCCGGTTGGAAAATTGTAATATATTGTCCAAACCTAATGGATTCATGTCTAAAATACACCAGTGATTGGTCTGTAGCCTGGATAGCACAGTGATTTTGTATCATGATAAGATGCAACATAAAGGCATGACTACACGAAAACGCGAAATACTCGCCAGGAAATATTATATGTCTAAGGCTTTTATTGTGAAAGTTAAGAACGAAAGGAGTGGATCTGGTCTGCGATACCATTGCCGTGGTTGAAAGGAGTAATAAAGTTTGCCGTCCTGGTTCGGACTACGGAGCCTCCATGTTATTGTTTCAAAAATATAGGCACAACTCAACCGGTTCCGTACAACATGATTGGTCTTTATTTGCAGTGCAAATGCTCAGAAAATCTACCTCATTCCGGGGGGAAAATTACATTGCTTTTTCGCCAACTAATATTCAGGAACTGTGCGAAAATACTCACAAAACAACAGTTAGAAAAAATATACTGACGTGCAAATTAATCATACAAAAAAAACATGCCCCCGGTATGTAAAGGCCTTAAGTCTTACACTCAAATGTAGTTATACATTTCAACTTGTTTCCAGATAGTTTTGAGATAATGTTCTAAAGCAGGAAGTGTTGTCACTGTAGTTTGCTTCTTATTGGAGGAATTAAAGGTGTTGCACCTGTTCCTGGTCTCCTCTACTTTTCTTCTGTAATTAAGTCAGTGAATTGTGCTGCTGTATTTAACACCATCCATTATGCAAAGACAAAGTCATCTTATAGTACTCTTCTGTCATGTTATCCCACGCCTAAATGACTGAGGTTATAATAAAAGTACTTAACAAGTCAGCAGAGGGACTCTGCAGCAGAATGCCTTACAGTGCGGAGAGCTCATTTATCTTTGAGGGAATCTCACATTCAACACTGAAGGAATTTAATAAGGACCCAGCCCTCCGCCCCCCACCGCAGCTGTCAGGAATGGCCTTGCAATCTCATTTGCATTCAGACCTGGTGCTGGTGGTCCTATTCAGTCAATATTGAAACTCAAAGCATCTACATTAGGATCATCTTTTCTCCCATCAACCCGAGGGGTACTTGGTGGTGGCGGACATGGGGCTTTGTTCACGGGGGGAAGACACTTTTATTAATCAAAGGGAAATTGCAGCAGGGTTAGGTGGGGGCCGGTCGACGTCTTTGTAACGGTGTCAAGAGGGGATTGTCTGTGGAAGGTCAGCGCTGCGTCCGTGGAGCTTTCACTTCAGCCCAGTTCAAAGGAACGTGCCATTCAATTTCTATCTGTCTCATTGTCCACTCAGCCAAAGACACTCAAGGACCCCCGCCAAATGTTCAAGTGTTTCAGTGTGGTGCAGTTTTGTGTGTGTCCTGCAGATCTAGTATCACTACTGGTGCATCTTTGGCTGAGGTGAAACCACCACTTAGCTAACTGTATATTCAAATACAGTCTTTCATTACCTGGAAAGATACGTATGTGTATCAAGGCCTGAAATGTAAATTTGACATTTCCGATTTGTAAATTTGACTTTCCAATTATTACAGTATACTGAGTTGACTTCTGTAAAGCATAATGCTCGAAATTAAGGCGTTATCTTTGATTCCAATTTAACTTTTGATCATCATATCAAGAAGGTAGTTCCGTCCTGTTTCTATCAACTTTAGATCATTTCTATCATTCTCTGACTTGGAGAAAGTTATTCATGTGTTTATTTTCTCAAGAATTGATTACTGTACTTCACTCTTTACCTGCCTAAACAATAAAGCATGTTCAACGTCTACAAAATGCTGCAGCCAGACTGTTAACTGGATCAAACACATAACCCTCATTTTAGCCTCCCTGCATTGGCTTCCAGTTAACTTCTGGATTCATTTTAAGGTTTTACTCATTACTTTTAAAAGCCCTTCATGGTCTAGCCCCAGCATACATCTGTGAACTTTTATGCCCCTATCTTCCTGCGCGCAATCTCAGACTGTCCCCTAGACAGTTTGAGTCTAGACTTAAAACTAAAATTTCAGTTGCAACCTCGTTGATTTCTTTGAAATCGCTACTAAAAACTCACTTTTATAAACTTGCCTTTTTGTAATTTTGTTTGACATGTTTCTTGTTATTTTTAATTATTGGTGAAGCACTTTGTAACCCTGTTTTGAAAGGTGCCGTACAAATAAAATAAGTCTAAATCATGATGTGTTTTTTTTTTGTTGACAGGGTGAAAGCACAATATTGGACATGGACCTGAAGACCGAGGAGAAGTCAGCTAAAAGTAGTGCCTCTTGTAAAGTTGGCAAGCCTGGAAGAAAGCGCAAGCAGTTTCCAGTGAGTTTTGATCTTGCTTACTTGTTTTACAGTGATCTGTTTTCCAATATATTGGCTAAATATTGCTCAAAGTCAAGATTAGATATCAGCTACACTAGTCTTGAGCACAGCAAGTTTGTCCAGTAGTGCTTTTTGTCAAATAATTCCAATGTTGTCCTGCTATCAAAGCGTGAGTTAATGCCCTTAAGGAATTTCTAACCCTTAAAGAATTCCTTTAGCCAGGGTCTTAGTTTTAGTGTCCCATGCTGGTCCAACAGGGTTAAGGCTGGGGTTAGGCTCGATAAGACCTACTTCATACGTTTCATTCATGTCAAATGAAAGACAAAAAAAACCCACGTCCAGTCACATCTTAAGGCAGCTGTTCCAAATATCCACGCTCGTGAGGTGAAAATCCTGCTGTCAGGGAGAAGGGCGAGACGTGATTAATCTTTTAAATATGGGGATAAATGCACACATTTTTTGACAATCTTGGCTGGAAGGCCTTCATCATGTTGACAGAAATGAAAAAAGACAGCTTGAGAGAGAAGCATAGACTGTATATAAGAAGTGGACGTTGTCACCCATTGGTTTGTAAACTGCCATTTTGAAGCCTCGAGTTCGGCATTCTGGCCGTCGCCATGTTGATCTTTTGCAACCAGAAGTGACACGAGAGGGTGAAGCTAAGTACAAGCGAACGTTGTATGAGACATTTTTAGACGACCAAAAAGGTTATAATTAACTTTCAGGAACTGAAAACACACTGTGAAAGGGTTAAAGTTGTAGACAACAACACGGACAACTCCCAGACCGGACAACGCCGTGGTAGCAACCCGTCAATCACAAGGTAGCCACGCCTTAAAGCATCCCCTGCTTTATGGTCTATTTGACTCTAAATGGGATCGTCATGTACTAAATGAACATCATGCTGTATTGAAGAAGAGTTGAAACTAGTGATTGAGACCATAAACTCATGTTTACAATGTTTACTGAGGTAATAAATCAAGTGAGAAGTAGGCTTATTTTCTCATAGACTTCTATACGATCAGACTTCTTTTTGCAACCAGAGGAGTCGCCCCCTGCTGGCTGTTAGAAAGAATGCAAGTTTAAGGCATTTCTGCATTGGTTTCACTTCTCACTTGTCCACTGGAAAGAAGTTCAAACCTCGATCACAGCTGGCCTATCACTGCATGAAGTGGGTGTGAATGTCAGATTACAGAAATTGTCAGACATGGGAGAGGCTGTTTGACCATCCGATGAGCACTTTGGTTGGAGGATAACTGTGTAGTATCCTTCAACAGAGAGAGATAGAAATATATATATATATTTTTTTTACTGTATACTTCATGAGTTACATAACAAATTGGAGATGTTGGAGGTCATTTAAAGGTCTGGAAACAGGCTGCCCCTCCCCCACTTTCCGACATAGTAGTTGCAGAGGCTGCATTTGTAACTTTTCATAACCTACAATCGGACTTTCACACCCACTTCATGCAGCGACAGGCCAGGTGTTAGTCAGTATATAGTGTTAGTCAGTGTGCAGGCTCTGTCAGGCTCTCTTTTTTCATTCTTCTTCAAAATGAGCGCAATAGTGAATGCCTTTGTGGAGAGACGGTCCAAAAGTGTACGGTGTTATCTTGACTGGAACGATTATAAACGTCTCCCCCATCTCTATGACAGCAGACCTTTCACCACCACCATCAAGTGAGGCCGTTTGGAACAACTATAAACATATTTGCCGTATGACATCATATGAACTAGTTTGTGACATGATGGTCTAAATGCTAATTTAGAGGCTTTAAATAGTAAAAAATCTTGCTGAAACATGGCAAATTTATGCAAAATTGCCATGTTTTTGTTGAAAGAATTAAAAAAATATTGATAAAACAAAGGTGTTGTTTCAGCTTACCACAGATACCACATGTACTACTTACTGTACTCATGCATAAACATCACACCAAACGTCTCCACCTTGTTTCACTACACCAACGCCATTTCTAATCTGTTTGTTGATGTTTTTTGCGGTTAAAAGCCCTGATTTAATGATGACTCTTGGGTCTACATGTATCTGGGTATTTTTTTCCCTGAGATGTTATCATTTGCATAAATCTGTGCTTTAAAATCCTGTTAATTCTCACAGTGTGATTCAACAAAACAGATTTACAGATATTGTATGGTAGGGAGGGATATGCCGGTGTGTGTATTAGAAGCAGCTGAGCGGTGCTACCAGTAACAGATAGAGAAAAGCTATACTCAGGGCGTCTTAGCGATTGTTTTCACAGCTGTGGGGGATTGACCACATGTGCCTGACAATCCAGACATTTAGGTGTTTCGTTGTTGTTATTCTTCTTCTCTGAATGAGTAAAAATGTACTTGAAACCTTGATATGCTGTCTAGAGGGCATTTCTTCAGTTTGAATCCTGAATACACTCTGACATGGATTGAATGTTGCATTTTTTTGTCTTTGTGCTAATTATCAAATGTCAGCTGGTGTTATTATTCAGGAGGAAACTCGTTGTGAAAATGGAACACGGCAATGCAGATAATTCACACCGGACCCGATGTGCATAGTTGTCAATGCGAAAAAATGTGCATGCGGATATTCCGCATTCCTACACTGCATTTTAGCATCACACTGGTGAGAAAGAGAAATGGCTTTTAGTTTGTTTTTCAGTGCATCTGCTTCTCTCTTAATATAATGCCATTTTTCTCACTTGTAAAATTTGAATCATCCCAACCTTTTAATTACAATATAACCAAATAGCTAAGAAAAATTCATATGATAATGTGTAATTTCATCACATACTATAGCAACCCGCCAGCAGTCTCACAAATAAGGATAAAGACTTGCAATTTTAAGAATTGAGAACACTCGTTTTAGCAATCCTTTGGGTCTTTACCAACTCCTGAGGGAAATATCTGGCTCTTTAGCTGCTAAATGCTCCATTATGTTCACCAGCTACTCGCTAACTTTGTTTGGTACTGAGCAGGTAGTGTACAGTGGGTTTATCAGAGCTTGTTTGGCAAATTGATGCGGCCTGAAATGACGCCGATGTGGCTGTAAAACCAAAACAACTGTTGGATGATAATTATCTGTGGGTTTGTCAATACAAGTGATGCCGTTCACGTTACACACAGTTATTTGATCCATTGATAATGTGAAAATATTAATTAGTGGAGCTTTAACGGCTTATTAATGTTATTATGCGTTAAACTTACTATGTGTGAGCTGTAATGCTGCAGCAGTAAGTTGGATTAGGTAGCCAGTGTTTTATTTTGACCTCTGTCCGCCTGTCTGAGCAGTCTGATTTACTCACTGTGACATTTGACCTCTGGTAGGGGCCACGTGTAGTTCACTGGGTCACTAATCTGTGGCGTAATTCTTTCAGCGACAGTGGTGTGCACTGTTTGTGTGTGTGTGTGTGTGTGTGTGTGTGTGTTTGACTTTCTGTTTTTGTCTGTTTGCCTAAACTCACACACACCACAGCCTCTTTTTCCAGTTATGAATTGAGTGAGAATATTAATAATGCCTGAGCTGTGGATTTGTTGTTTTCATTCATCGTGTCAAACAGATTTAGTGGAGCGCCGCTGTTTGAGTGAGTGCAACTGTTTAACATTTACAGTTAATTTGTTCTCAACTGCTACAATGATGAAGTCATTTAGAGTTCTGCGGCCTGCGAGGAATGCTGAAAAAACAACTTTGGCTTGATGTAGCTTTGTTTCCCAATACACTACGACTTTCATTGAAGTTTATTTTACATCTCTGCAATGCATAATTTGCATTGCATTCATTTCGCAGATGTTTTATGTGTCTCTGGGTCACACTAAAGCTACTTTTACATTGTGTTTTCTTAATCAATCAGCAAGAACGAGATTACATTTGACCCTTTGGCTTCTAGCACAGCATGTTGAGTGATCTTGTGTGTGTTAAATATCGTCTGCTGAAAGACAGATGCCTCCTGAGGCTCCTGTGCTGCCTTAAATGCAAACCGCTGTACCTACATCTACAGGAGATGAAAGCTTCGGCGCTGCTCTCATCAGTGTTGACAGTCTGATCTCACAAGACATGCTCTACTTTCTGCTCCCAGTAACCCAGTAATGGGATTGTCTGAGAAAGTGTGTTTTTATGGCTATTTTTAGGCAGGAACAGAGACACTATCACATTTCTTCAAACTCGTGTAGTTGAAATGAATCTTTTCAAGGTCTTACAAGACAGCTGCTGCTTTTTTTTAGGTAAGGGAAGGTGTCTGTCTCTGTAACTTAAACTGCAGCTTTAGACAGGTCAGCGCTCTTTGAATGCACTCCTCTGCACAGAATGAAATAGTTTAACTGGGCGTTACAAAACTGGACGGAGAGAAAAACTTCTTTGTTGTCAAACAGCCAACATTCTTGACATATTTCCGTGCTGCTGTAATCGTGAATGCGCCACTATAGGAAGCTCAGTCGTGTACCTGATGAACTTTAATGTAATCCCTCCCTCACTTGCAAGTTAATAGCTGTACAGCAGATTTACTGGCACCGCTTTGAAGTTTACAACTCGAGTTTAACAGAGCTGAATAGGAAATGCCATAATTCACTGGCTAATAAGTGTAGAAGTTGAGCTACGTGTTTGATTCTGTCCTGATAGAGCTGAGGCGGTTTAAGGGATGGAATTAAGCTGATCTAATATGAAATGGATGAATGCTTTAATTCATATTTTGTGTCAAATAGCCCGTTTATCCAACAGAGACTGCTTATCCTCACTCTGATAGTGCCAGCTGTTTTATTGTTGCTCACTGCGATGACCTTTTCTCAAGCGTGCCGGATGATTTGTTGTATTTCCTGAGAGGTTTTGTTTATTGCACAGCCAGCTACAGTATATCCAGTGATGTGGTGTAGCCGCTGACAGGCTCAACACTGTTGTACACCTAGAGAACATCAAATTGTAACATACTGCTCGAGCAATAACAACCTCTGAAGCTGATAGATTGCCAGGATGTTAACATTTCGACCTCCTCTACCCCCCCGCCTGCAGGTCGAAAGCTGTGGCTCTCTCAAAGGCATTGTGGGCGTGGGCAACAGCTACACCGGAGTGGGTAGGCCGTCCATGGCACAGGTCCACAATGGAGACGTGGGCGGGCACAGAGACAGGACGTCCGACGCCTGCTTCCCCAAACAGGAGAAGAGGGAAGTGGAGAACGGGATCCCCAGAGACCCTCCCTTTTGCCGGGCAGAGGACAGCTCCCAGGGTCAGAGCCTGAGTCCGTCCCCGGAGAACGGATTCCTGTCCAGCCGGGAAGACCAGGACTCGGAGAAAGACAAGGACGACAGCCTGACGACGCCGTGCAAGAAACGAGGGAGGCGGAAACTGGAGCGCCCAACGAAATGTGAGTTTTTGGCTTTCAGCTCGTTTGGCTCGGCTATCTTTTGATCCAGCAGGGAAAGTCACGTGCATGTGGCTAGTACAAGATGTTGAGTAATGAACTGTAAATGGATGTCAGACTGTCACCGCCAGGATTAGTAACACTGAGGCTAAAAGTGTTGCATTCATGCTGCTGCAAGGAAGGAAAGGCACCAGTAAATATTAGGGCTGCAGTATAAATCAGAATCATAATGTTTATACTATTGATATTCATCTAATACTTATTATACTGAATGTTATGAATGCCATATTTCACTTCTTTTGAATGCCTCGGTGTGGCGGACCAAACGCTTTCAACACGCATTTGTGCAGAGACCATGTGACCAAAATAAGATTTATGATGGAGAAACAGGCTGCTGCAATGGAAGAGGAAGAGGAAGAGGAAGAGAGAGAGAGAGAGAGAGAGAGAGAGAGAGAGAGAGAGAGAGAGAGAGAGAGAGAGAGAGAGAGAGAGAGAGAGAGAGAGAGAGAGAGAGAGAGAGAGAGAGAGAGAGAGAGAGAGAGAGAGAGAGAGAGAGATATACTAAATAGATGATCTTTAAAATGTTGTAGCAAAAAGGAAAGTTATTTTCGTAAAATAAGCATTTTAAAAGCAAACTGTACACAATTTAACTATAATGCATAACTTTTAATTGGGTTTTGGTCCAACTGAACTGTATCTGCACCAGCGTCAACGGTGCAGCAACAGATAACATCAGCATCTAAAGATGATATAATTCAGCGGGGCACTATTATTGGGAGTGAGAGGTGCTGACAGGTAGTTTTTAGTCTAAGATGGAGATTAACCATATCACTTAGCCGCCCCTCCACTCTCTGGTTTTAGTCCTATCTCTCTGTCTCTCTCTCTCTCAGCCACGTGTCTCTCTTGCTCCTCTCTCGGCCTCAGAGACACCGGCTATGACCTTGATGAGAAGTGCAGTAAATAAAGCCAGGGGAGGAGCGAGTCGTCTCCTGGCAACGAGCCTCTGTTGGGAGCTGGCAGGTCTCTGTTGTGGCCGCCTCCCCGTCGGGGGCCCTGCCAGGTGGATGGCGTTGTGCCCGGAACTCTTTACAAACTCAGTCTGCACTCTGTATTCACCTGATCTGGGCGTCCAGGATCTGTTACTTCACTTTGAAGCAGAAATCTGGGATAACCCTGTTAGCTTTTTGGTGTAAATGGCTAAAAACTGGTTTTCATAACAAGGTCTGTAACTCTGCTCCCTAATCTGTTTGCCTCTAATGCTGCTGTGTTGAACACGGAGGGCATAACACAAATCTAAATTCCACACTTTTACCAAGCTGATTCATCACAAATGTTTGATAACTACCATCAGGGTTCTTTAATGACGACAAGTCTGCTTTATATGATCTGCGTAAACATCCTGTTTTAAATATGCTAAACTGCTGAAGCGTCAACACTCATCATGTTGCACCGTGCTTTGTTTTAAGTGAAGATGTAGAATTAAAGCAAGATGAGGCAGGAGAACGTGACTGAATGATGTTTTAGTTTTTAGGGGACAGATCACCAAAGCTGTTAAAGGGGCACGCCGCCTATTTAACATATGAGGATCATTACAGTATTAGTCAGCCTGTGAAAACATTTCTAAAGGCTCTGGCTCTGTCAGGTCTGAGAAAATAACAAGTATCGAGTATGGTCTAGACCTGCTCTATATAAAAAGCGTCTCGAGATAACTTCTGTTATGATTTGACGCTATATAAAAATAAATTGAATTGGACAAGTAGAGAGGATCTAATGCAAATATGGCATTCAGTTGCATTATGGGAAGTGGGAAACATTCCCTCAACTCTCAGATACTTTCACACAAATCAGCATCATACTGACTGTCAAGCTTCTAGTATCCTCATCTCTCTAACTGAACTAGCATCTCTAAACACAGTGACACTCATAAAATAACTCCTAACATGTCACCCAGTTTGTTACAATAGGCTGGTTTAAAATGTCAGTACATTTATAGACACACAGGAAGTGTCTTTTACATTTTAAACAGAAGCAAACAAAGAGCAGACTGCTTGGAATAAACAGATAGAGGAACTAAGTTGTCAGTATTCACAGCTTTAGCCACAAAATCAAAGAAAAGACTAGATTAGAGGTCTGTGCGGGGGTCTGCAGGTCCCTCAAGACCTGCAACAGATGTCAGCGAAATGCTTTTTTTTTTCTTTCAAAGCTGCGGGCGGGCAGTGGCCATCACGTTGCCATGTGTGAACATAGTTTGCTGTTTGCAAGCCGCACACACACAAATTTGCTGTTTGGCATCAGTTTGTGAGTAATATTTAATGCCTATGAGACGTTGAAACAACATTTGTAGGATCAAAATAATCTAGAGGATTAAGAAAGTAAAAGGCATACTGCACAGATTGCAGGTTAGTGAGCAGCAGGCTTGGTGCAAAGCATTAAGGGAGCAGACTGGAGCAGAAAATGCAGCAGCAGGAGGTACCACGTGCAATGTTTGAAATTTAGATCACATCAGCAATACCACAGTACTGCTCAGAGTTTGATGCTGTATGATGTCCTGATTTACCTTAAATGCACTAAACAGGAACAATATACAGGCAAGGAGATATTAATCCCGTTACTAAACAAGTTTGAATATGGGGAGCGTTTCATCTCAGAGAGGCGAGTCCTTGGTGGGGGGTCACTGTGGTGGATCGATAGTCCCCTAAACAGGGTTTCTGTTATCCATCTGGAGGGCACAGGAAGGATTTGAGCTCCGGCTGGAGTGGAACTGAGCTCCAGCAATACGAGAGCTGGAACCCGCTCAAACTGGCAAAGTATACTCTCTGTGGGCAACATTAGCCAGCTCCCCTCACAAACCCAATGACCTTGGCAGTCCGCGCCGCCTCACCGATTTGTTATATAGTCACTTATTCCCGATGAGGACCAGGAGACCAGGAGAGAGGGATGGAAAAAAAAAAAAGAGCAAGGGTGGAGGGAGGAGCAGCTACACATGGAACCAACTTGAAGAGGCTGCTAAGAGAGCGGACTATTGTTTGGACAGGTCTGTAGGGTACTTCACCGACAAGCTGGTGTTGGCTGTTCAGAAAACATGCCATCAAAAGTTGTCCGTAGCCTCTCAGAGCTCAAGTGTTATGATAGTGTTCAGGCTTCGACTCAGCAGATAGTCGTGTTTACTCAGGCGGTGCCATCGTGCTAATTTAAGCCACAGCTGCTTGAATGATGTGTATCTAATCCACTGGTGTCACATCACAAGAGACTTTTACAAACACTTGCTTACACTGAAATTAAACATTGTGATAGTAATACAGGAGGTGCTAATTTTGGCTTCCTTGTCTGTTTTTCTGCTGCTGCCGCGGGTGAAACTCTTTTCATGAATCATGAATCCTGACTCTGCTGTCTTAGTGTTTCAGTTGGGTGCTATCCATGCTCCCTGGCTAACCCCTCACTGCTCTGCTAAACACAGGAAAACAACGCTGTTAAACAATGAATAACATGCCCTTTGTTGTTGATGTGAACCTCCACATCTTAAATCTATCGCCAAGTTAATGGGAAATCCCAACTGGAGCTTTTATTGTGTTTAAGACATTTTTATTAGACTGCGGTTTCACTGCACATTTCAACAAGTATTTTCCGTGCTATTTTTGTCGATCTCTACCCCGCCGCTGCACCTCTCGCTTCTGGTTTAGCAACTTCCTCTCTACAGTATGTATGGGCATTTTCTTTCCTGTGGAAAATATTTGTCTTTCTAAGAAACTGCAGATAGTATTCAAGAGTTCTGAATCCTTACAATACATCAGTGTTGGAAGAAGTATTTAGATCCTTTTCTTAATTAAAGATATTAATACTGCAATTTAAAAATACTCCATTATTTGTTAAAGTTCTGAATGAAATATTTCACTGACGCAATCCTCTTTAAGTACAACCGGCTGAATATATTGAAGTGTCACAAGTAAAAGTACTTATTATCAGCACTTTGGTCAACTGCAGTTGTTTTTAAATGTGCTTTACAAATAATGTTTGACTTGACTTTGATTAGAGCTGAATCGATTAGGGACTGCAGAAATATACTACTAGATTATTAGTATTAACATGTATGAAGCATTTTAATGCTATAACTGGTCATGGTGAAGCTCATTTTAACTACTTTTTATGCTGTTGGGTAGTTAAACCCATAACATTACATTACATTATATTTTACAAGTTTTATACAAATGATGTTGTATGGGTAATTATTCAATCATTTCCTAGGAGTATAGAACAAACAATGTCACCTCAAGGTCCATTTAGCAGCTGTTGTGGGGCTTTCAATCTTATCACATGATCTTTATCAGCAGATTGCGTTAGCCCAGGTGTCATGGTTGTATCAGGGACTACTCGTCCATGTTGTAACATGTTAAAGTGCTCTGAAAAATTGGAAATCTGAACATATATTTCCATGACACCTGGGTTAACTCCATCTGCCAAAACAGCTACTAAATGTGAGATTATCTTGTCAGCCTTTTTTTTAGGAGAGAGAAATACCAGTTTCTATATTTCTCCACCATCCAGTCGTACATAACTCAACTGCAGCAAGAAGAGATAAGATATAACTTTATTTATCCCGAGGGAAACTGCTGTGCAGCAGTTGCCATACAAAGTGGGAAGAGTGAAAATATAAAGAGTGCAGTATAAAAGTCTAAGATAACAATAAGGTGAAAATCAAAAATATATACAATCTATACAAAATCAGTATGGATCATAAAAATATGAACAGGTTAATGGGAGGGATCAGTCTAGGCTGCATACAGATATATATGTACAGTATCAAAAGTATAGGTAGTGTAAGATTACATACACTATAATACAGAACGATCAAGATTATGTCCATGATATTGCACTTAAAGGTGCAGTGTGAAGCAGGGTTTCCGCCAGAAAAGTTGTTAGGACCGGCGGTGACGGTGGTGGGGGATGGTGCTGAGCAAAATTCAGAGGAGCAGCTTGTTATAATGAGAATAGCGCTGGTCCACCTCAACAGCAAACCTTAAGCGAGCCTGAGCCAAAGTTGTGGCTAACTTCGGGGCTAACCCCCTTCAGTAAACAGACTGTGGCAAGCAAGACACGGGAACTTGGCTTGTGTCTTGAGGAGTTGTAGTATTTCTTCACCGACAGCCTAAACCGTACACACACTGCACTGCTACGCTCACTGCTTTACTGTTATCTTCATACTCGCCGACATCAGTCGGTCACACATACACAAGCTCCCTCGCTCTCTCTCTTTGCCTCTTTCTCTCTGGCTGTACCGCACACCAACACTCGCTAACGTTAAGCACACAAACTACGAAGGTTCCTTAAAGGAGTTTGCTAGTTGTATGAAACATTTTAGTTTAAAAAACATCTATCTGGCCCTATCTAGAGCCAGTGTTTGGTTTGTCCGTTCTCCCTATGTAGATATAAACGGCTCATTCTAAGGTAATGAAAACACAACAATTTTTATTTTCAGGTGATTATACACTAAAGAAAACATACTTTTTAATATTACATTCCATTTCTGCCAATATTTCCCCCTAAATGCTACACGCTGCTCCTTTAATGTCCCATAATTGCACATTAGAGCCTCATGTCTTGATCCTGTTGAGGCTTTGGAGATTATATACGGTCCCAGAGTCACAGTCAAGTGAATCAGTACGTTGTTGCCTTTACGGCTCTGTGTCGGCGGCGAGGGAGGGGCAATGCTAATAGCAACCAGCTGTGTTTCTCATGAAGGGGGATATAAGGTCAGAAGTGTGACATTTGCCAAAGTAAACCTGGCCCGACTCCACACTCATCATAACCTGAGCAGCCACTCCAAATCCTCTGGGTTGCATCAAACCCTCACATGGCACCTGAACGCACAAGCTCCCGCGATCACACACGATTTAACACTCTGAGCGCGCTGAAGGAGTTTCCTCGAGCCAATATCTCTCAGGAGTTTTATTAATTTGACTTGGATTTGATCAAACATGCAGTTAATGGTATGATGTAGAGGGCGAGCTGAACAATTTTGGGTTAATAAATGTATCATGTGGTTTATTGATGAATGCGAGGCCACTTCAGTTTAATACAGATGCAAGGATAACCGATGTGGTCAATTTCCACTCTCCTATAAATGATTCAGGCCATCCATTGTGTCGCTGTCTTCTCTCTAGATGTGGAGCACAAGGAGGAGGACAGGCGTGATGCAGTCAAGACCGAGGTAAGATTTCTGCTCTGTTCTATCTTTTTTCTCTGACTCTCAAAGGTGTCTTTCACACTTGCCAGGGCTGTAGCTTTCTTTTAGGGGTGAATCACCTTTCCTGTCACAAACTGTGAATCCTCTGCTTGCCAGCATGATAGATGGTGGCGGTGCAGCTTGAACAGAAGCAAAAGTGCTGTTCTTAACTTGAAAAGGGACAGTTTTTGTAGCAGAACTACTGAATATAACTGGATTCTCCACCTGACTCCAACATACTGGTATGTTATAAATACATCAATGCATCCAGAGTTGTCACAGCTATTTTCGTCTTGTGTCTTATGACTTACTCTTGACATTTTGGGATATATGCTTATTTGTTTTTATGCCAAGAGTTAGATGAGAAGAATTTAGACAGTTAACTTAGCTTAGCATAAAGACTGGAAACAGGGGAGAACGACTAGCCTGGCTTTATCTAAAGATAGTCCAGGACATAATCCCCCTTTAAAGGAACGGTTCGACAATTTGGGAAATACGCTTATTTGCTTTCTTGCCAAGAGTTAGATGAGAAGATTGATGCCACTCTCATATCTGTCCGTTAGATATGAACCTGGAGCCTGTTGGCTTAGCTTCGCATAAAGACTGGAAACTGGAGGGGGAAACAGCTAGCCTGGCTCTGCCACATAATGACAAAGAGCCTTTCTCAAAATGTCCCCTACACCTTCTCCCTACCCACTTCCACTCTGTTTGCGCATTCACATGGAGGGTCCGCCATATTAAGTGTCATCCCAAACCAATTAGTAGGGAGCGGAAGTGAGTTATATAACCCTCCAATAGTGAGCCTCCATCGATGCCGACTTACTGGCCACGTGCAACGGCGTTTTGTGTTTGTCATGAAACACGCTCCGTACAAATGTAGTTTTGTGCGACTATCCGTACAAACATAAACTGTTCAAACTAAATAGACATTCAATGTTGTCGCACAGACGTTAACAACTTAAAGTTACATTGTATTTAGAATTAAATGTCTAGTCTAGAAAACGGTAAACGTGTTCATTTGATTATAAAGTGTTGTATATTTACAAGGACCAAGTAGCTCATAAGCATCAGTTTTAAAAACGAGAAGATGTTTACAAAAAAAGAAACAAAATGCCCCCACTGAAGCATGGGAGTAATTTAATTATTTTTACTTTTAGTTTCTCTGTATATTCTTTATACAGGGGACCTTTGCACATACCCTTCGCTTGATAAGAAACCATGGTTACGAAACGGTACAACAGTTTCCGTCGGAGAGAGGGAAGTTCGTCTCAAAGCTTGCCGCTGTATTTATACCCTACACCTCCTTAAAGAAGGGTGCTTCGTTCAGCTGTGAGTGTGTCTACAAACACAGTTCACTCCGTCACAGAGTGGGAGTGGGGAGGGTCCGGTTTGAGAAAGGCCCAAAAAACCTCCTACCAGCACTTCTTCTCATCTAACTCTCAGCAAGAAAAGTGAACAAGCGTATTTCTTAAAATATCAAACTATTGCTTCAAGCTTATTTCTGTGTATCGTTAAACTTTTTTTCCCACCTACTCTGCCATAAAGAGCTTGCACTTAAAGTAAACTGTATCTGCTCCATTGCTAGACTAGAAGCTTTGCATAGTCGCTCATCTTCAAGGTCCAGAAAAACTGAGTAGTTCTCTTGCCTTTGGACTTGTGAAAGAAATGGTACCTAATGGTGTATAGATTTGAAATATCAAATACACTTGGGAGCTTGTTGTATCAGTTGGTGCTGGTGACCTTGAGACTGTTGCCAGGGAGTTGTGATTAGACACCGTGGCATCACTTCTTGCTGCCTGACCAATCACAAGCT
This sequence comes from Sebastes fasciatus, assembly GCF_043250625.1. Taxonomy (NCBI): domain Eukaryota; kingdom Metazoa; phylum Chordata; class Actinopteri; order Perciformes; family Sebastidae; genus Sebastes; species Sebastes fasciatus. The sequence continues at coordinate 8,333,954 of NC_133809.1, read as the reverse complement.
GATGGCACCATACGGCACACCAACATGTGTCTTCCTCTTTTTAGAAATCAGACAACCCCATCGCCTCAAACACAAATTAATCACCCAGAGTCTGTCTCATTTGACAGATCAGAAGCACAGATTTACAACAAATCTGGATGCTTCCTTATGAGAGAAAAATCAAAAACAAGTAGCTAACTTTTTTGTTTTTTAACACCTTAAACAGGGAGGTCGAGGCAGGAGGGGAGTTGGTTGGGAGATCAGCCTTCGTCAGAGGCCCATGCCCAGAATAACCTTCCAGGCTGGTGACCCTTATTACATTAGCAAGAGGACCAGAGAGGAGTGGCTGGCCAAGTGGAAGACGGAGGTGAGTACCCCAGCCACTGTAGATTACAGGGTCAGGTGTGGACTAAAGGTGCCAAAGATAGGGCTTGTGGTGCATTAACGGCCAAGTGTATTTGATGGGTCATTTGATATCTCATGAAGGTACCATTTATTTCAGTGGATTTCCAGGGCCTTTGGCTCAGTTAGCTCCTGCATTTCCTGACTTTGTTCTTGTCTATTGTAGCAGAGAAAAATGCCTCAACCTGATTCATGGTTCCCGGATGAAAATGTCGCTGTAAATGTAGATTTGCACCATTCTGACTGCTTTTTTTCCTCCCAATTTCATTGAGACTATTTCTTTGATGGGAAGTAGCATAGTAACCAATGTTGAGCAATAATAAAAAGTTAATTCTCGACCTCGGAAACAGTAGTTGACAGAACAATCTCACCACAAGTTCTATTTCAGATACTGAACTTTGTTTTGTCAACTTTCCAAGGTCAAGAACACTAGAAGTCCTTTAGGTATTCAGAGAAATTGAAATGTCTCTATGACAACTGAGTAAACTCCATCTACTCATGATGATCTTGTGATTCGATGTGAAGCTACCAAATTATGGACCTTGCTTTGTCAACAAACTGGTATTTTTTACTGCATTCAGAATGATCACACAGCACTTCTCAGCAAATGTGGTAACTTATCCAAGCTCTGATTTCTTTTTGGACCATTAAATGTACAGTGTGTAGGATTCGGCAGCATTTAGGAGTGTGGTTGCAGATTAAAACCAACTGAGTACCCCTCCGCTCACTCCTCCCTTTACAAGACTGCGTTAACGTGAGCCGCCGAGTGCAAAACCGTCATGCCATCCTTACCATAATAGCGTTACTTTAAGCTAAGCTCACACTACATGACTTTCTGTCTTGTAATCGGGAGTCTTGAAGTCATTGTGGTTTTCACACTACATGCCTGACCGGTGACACTACAAGATCTTTCACCAGGAGGAATCCCAGATGACATCTCCAAACTATGTTTTGTCACGAAAACACGCAAGAAATACACAATAAGTGGCTTCAAGCGCGAGACACATTGCTGATGTTGTTGTTGGCACATGTTTAGTTCCACACTCTTTTTGACTATTTATTCATCTAGGAGCAACAACAGCTTTGCTCCGTGTTACAAATGTAACAGATACAGTAAGTTCCTATTGTTACAGGCGACCCCTCCTCCCTAGGTTTTCCCTCAACCCGTGTCCTTTGCTCTCATTGACTGTAGCTTGTGGCCGGAGTCCCTGACAGGTCCAGATATTTAGCCTGCTCGATATCTGGAATGTGTCTGCCTGCATTAGTGAGTGTCGGTGAGCCTCTTGGCTCACGTCTTTCAGCAGTTCACACATGATGCTCGAGTGCCGATGTGCGAGTGGGGAGTCAACGCCGATTTGCCTCTGATCTTCGGCTTTTGTCGGGGAGCTCCAAAAAACTGTTGGCGAGCAGAAAATCAGGGCTAAAGTCATGTAGTGTGAACTAGGCATTAGGAGCAACGGAAGTCAGACGGCATCTGGCGGTACCACGGTTTTGCACTCTGCGGCTCACGTTACCGCAGTTTCACAAGCGTGTTGGAGAACTACGGTGTAATAACGTGAAAGACTCTTGCTAGAGCCAGTGTTTGGTTTGTCCGTCCTGGGCTACTGTAAAAACATGGCGGTGCAAGATGGCGGACTCCGTGAAGAGGACCCGCTCCCTATGTAGATATGGAGGGCTCACTCTAAGCTAATGAAAACACAACAATTCTTAGCTTCAGGTGATTATACACTGAAGAAAACATAGTTACGAATATTATATTTAATTTCTACTAATAGATCCCCCAAAATGTTACACACTGTTCCTTTAACAGAAGCTCCTAATGCAGCATGATGTTAAATCCTATAAATATGAAGAAGTTCCCGACATTGCCCATTACTTAGTCATATAAAATATGACTCCTGGTAGTAATGTGATGGAGTGCAACTTCATCTGTTACATAATGAGGAGTCTCCGAAGTATCAACATGGGGTCTTCCATTTCTTCTGCCTCCCCGCCCCCTCCGCTCCACTCTGGAGAGGGCTCGGAGAGCGGCCATAAAAACGTCTCCAGGGAGGAAATATTGCCAAATTAGCAGGACATGCCGGGGTCCCACAAGTGAAATGTCGTAAAATACGAGGCAAGTAGGCAGTTCACGTTCACCAAACAGAGGTGGATTTTCTTGAACAAGTAGCTCTACAAAGCTGAGGTTTAAGGGGATTTGCAAGATGCAAATTCTATGTATGCCTGTTTTTCCCCTTTTTTTCATGTGGCGTAATGCAAGCTTTGATATAATTTGCACAAAGACTGATTTGTTTTGGCATCAAAGCTCTTTCCTGTGGAGTAATATGATGCATAGCTTTTAGTTTTAGTTCTGCTCTTGACACAGAGCTTTTGCATGTTTCTGCAGCAGGGAGGACATGGTGGCTGAAAGGGTTACTGCCGTCTTGCACTTCTCCAGGATCGCTCTCTTTTTTTTTTTCATGTGCCTTGTGTTACAGTGGACTTCTCCGTCTCTCCCTCTCTGTTTCCCTCCCCCATTCTTCTCCTGACCCCTCCCCCAGCTATGGAAATGAACTCTGTGCTATGGATATGAGGGTGAAGATGAGGTTTGCAGCAAATTTCCAGCCCTGCTTGCAAGACAGCCTCTTGGCTCGCTGCCAACATTTTGCAAGTCCTCTCTAGCCAACCAGAATTCCTGTCGGCAATCACCTGACCCTGAATTCCCAGACAAAGAAATGTTCATGCTTTCTTTTTTTAAGCGATCTCTTCTACCCTGAGAGTGGGGGTGAAAAAAACTCAAGCCCCACACTGGATTATGAGGGTTGCGCGCTGGTGTGTATGGGTATGTGCACTGCATTGTTTGTTTGATAACATGGAGGGATAGTGTGCATGTCTGATTAGCCTGCTTACAGCGAGGGGAGAATATGCTGACTTCAGGTATTTTCCACGAGAGTTGTCGTGGACCATCTGCTCTGCACGGCTTAAAGGGAAACCGTCTCTTTAAAAAGAGGAAGAGTGAGCTTTAGCTGTGTTTGGGAAAAAGTTGCTTGTATGAAAAAAGTTTTTTCCCGTGGGGGGAATACGTGCAGAAACTATTTCCTGTTTCATAGCAGCGCCTAGAAATGTCAGAGTGGCATCATTTTCTTTTTAGGTCAGATATATTTACCTCAAGAATGCTGCTGTTTTGTGAGCCACCGTGATTTCACGTTACATAACATTTAACTGGGAAAAAGGTGAAGTTGTTGTGTAGGCCTCAAATCTCTTTCCTTCCTGTCATTGTGTACTTGGTTCTGTTTGACTCAGGTCACGGATTTACAATAAGAAGAGTTATTTGACAACTTGAAAAGATTTTAAAGGGCTTTTGGAGGAAGCCGAGCAGCCTCCTCAGGGAGCTTTTTTAACAACTCCACTTGTGGATTCATGGGGAATTCTGTTTATGTATTCATGGCTGACTCTGTAATATTCCTAATTATCTCTTAAAAGGACGCAATACAATGAGAACCAGATGGCCTATTTGGGTGTGACCCCCCAAGGCCACTCATGAAATACACAGCCTTTGTAGGGATCTGTACTAAAATCAGGCTAATGAATGCAGTGGCCACATCGCTGCACAACACAACCTGACACTTGTGCGTTTTCAGACTGTATTTTTTCAAGGTTTAGATTCAGCTTTTGCAGCATTCCTGGCATCTTGAGTTACCTACACCTGTCGTGACTTAAAGAAGTTCTTTACCATTTGTTCCCGCTCAGCAGATAAGCTTAGGTCTTTGCGCTGAAGACATATGTCACTGTATAATCCATCAAACAATTACACAAAACAGTCCCCGCTGCGCTTCTCCTGCCTGTTGCGCATGAGAGACTACTGCATTCAAAGGTCAAACTCTTTTGTGTCGCTTCAAAGGCTCGCTGTCACGTTGTGTGAGGAAGTAATGTTCAGTGACAGTTTATTTCATCTAACTTTTACCTTTAGTCAGAGTCTGCAGAATGCTGGTTTGTTTTCATTCAATGGCACCTGAACTGCTACTTTAACATTTTTCTCTAATGTCTGATTTGTTTGATGCTTGTTGTCTTCGTCCCTGTATTACATGTGAGTTTTCAGGGCTTATGCATCACGGTGTTTCATCTCAACAACTGCACTTTTGACTCTTGAGACTAAGAACATTTCCCTCGTAATGTTAACAGCTTTATAATAGGCAGTTGTTGTCTTATAAATAACTGATGCTACGCTGTAAACGTGACCTTTTTGTTAACAAGCACAGCCAAGATTGGATACTAAAGTATCATCTGCACTCCCCAGAGACCAATATCTTCTCTTTTTTTCTGCCTCGCAGTGCACTCTGTCACCCCTTGAGCCCTCGGGGTATCATGCTGCACAGACCTCCAAGTCAGATTATCCCTTATTGTGCACCCAACATGTCTCCACACTCTGCCAGAGGCCTGTAGAGCGTCTGCTTTCACTCTATCCATAACAAAATCCACGCTTACGTCAGTACGGTAACTTACGTCAGTACGGTAACTTACGTTTGGTTTTCCATTGTATTCATATAGTTTTTCCTAAAGGGGAAAAAGTGTAGATGTGATCACTGTGAGGTAGTTTAAACACATGTGCTCTGTAGGTCTGCTGTCATTTTTGGTATTTGTCTTCAGCGCGGCGTGACAGCGGATATAAGTGGTGGTATTTCTGAGCTGTCAGTGACGGGCAGGCGTGTGTAAATGATAAAGACGGCATTGTGTCTCTGCTACCTCCTTTCCTATTTTCCCCTTTAGACTCGGAGGGCCTGTCTTGCTGGTGGAGCTGCACACACACTGTGAGGCCCCCAAAAGGGGGGCATTTACAACTGGGAAGAAGTCCAGAGACAAATATCTGGTTCTTATAGCCACTGTACTTTCTCTCCTCCCCCCACTGGCATTTCCAGCGTCACTTTCTCATTGGCTCCGAGGAGAAGGAACCCTGGAGACAGTCTGACCCTAAACACACCAAAACGAGTGCAGTAACAGTAGCGCAGCCGCTTTATTGCCATTTACACATCTCACAGTATACTTGTGATAACTGGTCACCAGAGATGAAGTAGCTCAGTCTGGAGTAAATTCATAAAATCGCACTTTCTCCATCAGCCCATTTCTTCCAGCAACTGCCCTCCTTAGTTGCCAACATGATTACAGATTGTTTCTCCCCAAACACATTTAGCAGTTTAATTGACATTTGTTAGTTTTTGTCCGTTTACCATCTGGAACCACACATCCAAGCAGGCTGTCGAACACTAACTCCAATGTGCTTGCGCTGGAGCCAAGGAGCCTAACACATATGGCCGAGGGCTTTGAACCATCCATCCAGCACTACAGTACAGATATTTATAAACCACAGCAGAGCCTCTTGATTGAAGAGCACATGTTTCTACTCTTCTGCGCCGAAACCCCTCCCCACGCCGTCTAAGCACCACCTCCCCTTAAAGGCGCTATTGTTTACGAGTCACACTGGGAGAGAGGACGGAGGACTGTGCTGTACTCTCTCTCAGTCTTTCCCCTTCTGGCCTTTTTCCTCCTCTTCCCACACAGCCAGTCCACCTCTGGACATTTACAGTGTGTGTGTGTGAGACCTGAGAACCTGAGAAGGAAAGTAAGCACAGCTGTGCAGCGCTGCTCTCACATGGAGCCTATAGTATGACTAACACGTGTTTACATATGGGACTGCAGATATACTGTATATTCTGTGAGTGTGTGCGTGTTTTGAAGAAAAGGAGGAGAAGAAAGTTAACATGCGTGTCCATGCGAGTCCTACCGTGTGTGTGTATTTGAGAGAGAGAGAGACATCAGAATGAGTGCAGCTGTTGGGGATTTACTGTGAGAGGCTTAAGTCCCGGCTGCGTCTCGTCCTCTCTGATCGACCTAGCGGTTCAGTGTCAGGTACCACAAACCCAGTGAACTCTCCGCGGCAGCTCTGGACACTATAGAGTTACTGTATACTGTGCTGTAGATGAATGGGCCTTACAGTCGCAGATAAAGCCATGTTTACAAAGGCTGTCAGGCTCCCACAATCAGGATTCTGCACTTACACTGCAGAGTGCACAACTTGCACAAATGAATAACTACAAATGCTGTCTGCCTCTATTTATACTGTATCTTTAAAGTTTATTTTACTTGAGAAGGTACAATGCAAATTAATAAATACACATGGTATAAAAAAATGCCATAATTAGCCCAAATTAAATTTTTCTTCTGTAGTCCCTGGCCAAGGTGTTACGCTACATGTCTACCAGGTCCGGCGAGGATGCTAGGGGACGCGCTGTTCCACTCAACTGTCTGTTCAAGCGGTGACGTACCCTATCGTGGAATGCATGCGATTGGTCCCTGGTTTCAAACAGGAAGCAACATAACAACCTGCTCATAAACTTTTTGTTATTTTGTCTAAACAATCCACCAAAATCTATTTCTGAAAACAGGCTAATAGGCACAAATAGGCTATGCCACTGATGAATCTCATTTCATTTTAGAACTATATCGCCTAGTTTGTCAGCTTGGTCCAAGTTTCGAGAGCCGGACGCGTCGCGCTGGACGGGCTCATTTCATATAAACCCCCTCCAACTTGCCGCAACATTCCCACCCCACCCCAAATAAATGGAAAGCGTTGAGACACCCTCTATCACCGGATCAGGTGGAAATGCGCTGTTAAAAAAAGACTTCCTAAAATACATCAAAAACAGAAACAAAAACAGCACACCGTTTAAAAGGCTTCCTAAAATACATCAGGACATAAACATGAAACCGGGCATGCAGTTTAAAAGGCTTCCTAAAATACATCAGGACAGACACATAAAACAGGCAGTTTAAAGGTTGGAAGCAGGAGTGACATGTATACATATAAAACGACATTGCATACAAGCAGGACATCAGCAGCAAAAGATCTATAAGTATTTAGTTGTCTGCTCTGAATTACCTCTGACTGACTAAAGGCACTTTTTCGCAACGGAATAGTGCAATCTCCTCTTTTAGACCCCCCAGAGACACGATTAGTAACGGTTCTTCTGTTGATAGAGGTCATGGATGATTTTGTATACCAAGCACAAGTTCACATATTGTATTAGTTCATCCCAACTTAAAATCTGATGAGCAGTGATGGAAGTGCTTTGATTTTTTTATCTGACATTTTAAGTGCTTGTTTGTAATAATACAATTTTAGAGAGTCCTGCATGGCCATGGTACAGGTAGAATTTATTACATATATTATATGATCATATAGCATGCATTTCTACATAAAGCTGCATTAATCAATATCGAGGATTATCACCCGTCTCTGCGGTGCCCCTCAGCTCTATGACAAGTTTTAACATGTTTCAGCTCATTGTTTTGGTTTTACAGCAAAAGTTGATTTTACCTGCTATGTCGTGTTTATTTAGCGTTGCTTGTGGGACAAACCTCAATACTTTTGAGTAAAAAATTGCGTGCATAGCACCTGAACACTGTCAAGTACTCAAAGATTGCATTAAGATTGCACTTAATGCTTGATACTACTTTCTTTCTTCCTCCTTGACTTATTTCCTGATTCATTTCATCCATTTTCACCCTTCTCTTCTTCACAAAGGTTTGTGTTAACCAGGGAGAAATGGTTAGCTGGACATTGTGGCCTACAATTAGAGTTTTGTTAGGGTTTTATGAGGTTGTTGTTTGGGTTTTGAGTTTGTTAGGCCTGCCTTTTGTTATGGCCTTATTCTTTCTATTCCTTTCAGAACATTTTCTGTCAAGCTTTATCACTTTCAAAAGGTCTTTTTGCTAATTAGTGGGAGAGAATTTTCCCCAACTGCACCATTTGTAGATGTGTAAGCAGAGGCTAGACATTTTTTATTTAAATCGTCATTTCTTTTATATTTTACTGTACACTGCATTTTTGTGCAAAGTTATTATACAGCTATTTGTATTAACACTTGGATTTGAGAATTTTTTGTTAAATTGGAAGAGTATTCTTTTTATATAAATATAAAATTGTTTATATATAGAAAAGTTAAATATCCCTTAAACACTGGGCACATCATCTGAAAAGACCTGTCCTCATCGCTGCTGTCACTGCGCTGTGTTTCAGGCAGAGAAAAAGTCCCAACTGATGTCAGTGATGAACGCGATGAAGGATCACGAGGAGAGTGAAACAGAGGCCCAGAAAGAAGAGGTCTCAATAATCAAACACCCATCGCCTTCAAAGCAGCAGCAGCAGCAGCCTCAGCCTCAGCCTCAGTCGCACACTCAATCACAGCCTCAGTATCAACAGCAATCACAGCCGTCGCTGCCACAACAACAGCATCAGCAGCCGCCTCAGCAGCAGCAGCAGCAGCCTACTGACCCCGCTTCCCCAACTGTGGCCACGACCCCTGAGCCCGTCGCCATCGGAGGTGGAGACAAGACGTCCCCCAAACCTGCAGACACTGAGCCTGAGTATGAGGTAAGATAACAATGATTCACACTGATTAATGTCCGGCTGTAGACTAACAGGATTTTGCAACAGAGAAAACGGATTTAGTTTAAGGCCAAGGTGTCGAGTAAAGCAGCAATTTGGGTATTTATTCACTTCAGGTGTTTCACAACGGTGTCAGCCTTAATGAAATGTGTATAAAATGATGCAGAAGATGCACAGCACATTTACATTTGATGTAATGCAGCATAAAAAAAACATTATGTTGTTTGTGTTTCATGGTGGGTTTGGATATTTAAGTCAATGGCAGCATTATATAGTTTTGGCCATATACTAAATATATACATACTATCATATAGTGTTCATTTTGTTTCTGACTATATAAAGAGGGACGTCACTTGAGTAAATTTCCCAAATTTGTACAGGCTTTATACAACCGTTTATAAAACTTTTCTCACATAATTCAGGGCTCAAAAGGATTGCCCGCTTGCCCAAAATATCTGTTTAGTGGCACCAGGAAGTTGCTCGACGTCCTCCCTGATCCATATATGTTTACAATCTATCTATAATTTTGTCAACGTGATTGACATTTATATCCTGAGAGAGGGATGTTGCTCTTCCTGAGGTTTCTTTTATTATTTTTCCCTGTTAAAGTGTTTTTGGGGACTTTTCCCGTATCTGAATCGAGGGTCTAAGGATTGAAGCGGCCGTATTCTGTACACCCCCTTGTTGCAAATTTGTGATATTGGGCTTGAAATATATAAATAATATTGACTTGACTTTACCCTCCCAAAGAAAAACAAACTGAAACAGACAGTGTTTAAAAACAGTTTCACCATTATGCCCAGAAGTTAATACAGAGTGGATGATTTGTCCTTTATTTTGGCTACAGGACGAGCGTGGTTTTGGCATCGGCGAGCTGGTTTGGGGAAAGCTTCGAGGGTTCTCGTGGTGGCCAGGCCGCATTGTATCCTGGTGGATGACGGGACGGAGCAGAGCCGCTGAGGGAACCAGATGGGTCATGTGGTTTGGAGACGGAAAATTCTCAGTGGTGAGTGTTCAGAGCCAACGTTAATATTGCTGTCAGGTGATTATTTTATTTTTTTTCACCAGAAATTAGGCAAAACAGCCTTTCGTTTATAGTAACAACCACACACTTTATAATGAGCTTTTTTTTGTTCCATTTGCTCAACTAGTTGCTCTTTTCCAGTATAAACATAAAAGTCTTCAATCTCCAGATTACTTTTTATCTCAACAACACCATTTTTCTAACATGTGAAGTAAACAATTACATAAGTTTTCTGTGTATTTTTACAGGTTTGTGTAGAGAAACTCATGCCTTTAAGTTCCTTCACTAATGCCTTTCACCAACCAACTTACAACAAGCAGCCCATGTACAAGAAAGCCATCTATGAGGTGCTACAGGTGAGTAAAAGAGCAATGGGTTTCAAAATCTTACTATCAGTTTAAATGATCTTTAACAGCCTGATTCACTCACAAAAAAACTGCCTATTAAACTGAGCTCATTGGTTCAGACATTATATAAATTAAGGGGGTTGGGGCAAAAATGCCCCAAGAAATCTCAGAATGCTCCTAAAAACCGTAATCAAGGGGCAGAAATTGCCCTCAAGATTTCGAGTAAAACAATTATATTTACCACTTTAGGCCAATATCCTAATCCTACATTAAACCATCAGTTTATTTTAAATGAATTTCCATTTCCGTCTCTAACGTACAGCGTGTACAAGTCCTATGACTCTAAAAGTCTACTGTTTCCACCCGTACAACAATACAGCTACATCAAATGTCATTTCCTGACATGCACGTGCCGTGGGTTATTAGTTTATGCCAGAGCTTCACGCCAGTGGGTCAAATTATTCTGTATTCTTTCCTGACAATTAAAAGTAAAATTAAAAGTATTTAACATACGTACTTATTATTTTGTTATTTTCATTCTTTAAGTCACCAGAATGCAGTTGCAATGCAATGCAATGCAATTTTTTAGTTAGCTGCAGTAATACAGTTACATAGATACACTTATGCAGGCCATTTCGGCGATAGCACCGTACATTTGTTTTCACGTCTTTAAAAGAATAGTTCGACATTTTGGGAAATGCACTTATGCACTTTCCTGCAGAGTCGGACGAAACGATTGATATGTCTACCCAACAGACAATAAGCTTAGCTTCGCATAGGGGCAAGCAGCTAGCCTGGAATTAGTACTGGAACTTTTTTTCTCATTTAATTCTCTGCAATAAATCGTATGATGTATTTTCCAATATGTGGAACTATTCCTTTAAGTCTTTCCTGAGCATCTGTAGCCAGAGGCCTTACGTGCACTGACCATAAAACCATAAAAATGGTATTGAAATTCAGTGTAATCAGCACAGGCAGACAGTAAATGTAATTTCAAAAGAAATGCTTACATGAGGAATAAACATTGCCCACACTGAATCATTAGATGATTATTTCTGTACGTCTATTGAGGAAGAGCTTCAGTCATAAATGATTTTTATGTGTTGGCAGGCGGCTAGCAGCCGGGCAGGCAAAGCCTTCAAGGCCTGTCCCGACAGTGACGAGACAGAAACCTCCAAATCAGTGGAAATGCTGAACAAGCAGATGATTGACTGGGCTATGACCGGATTTCAGCCCACTGGACCCAAGGCTTTAGAGCCACCGGAAGGTAACAGGAAGTCAATATTAGGAAACTTGAATTGTTGGGCTTTTGTCTAAGTTTGTTGCCAGCAACTGGGAGTCTTATGTCTCTTATTTCTCTGGTTGAATAAGTCATAATGTGGCCTGTGATATTAATGATTTGACATGCTGTGCACCCCAGAGGAGCGTAACCCATACAAAGAGGTTTACCCTGAGATGTGGGTGGAGCCTGAAGCAGCAGCCTATACGCCTCCTCCAGCCAAAAAGCCTCGCAAAAGCGCAGCAGAGAAACCCAAGGTCAAGGACATCATTGATGAGAGGACACGAGGTAAGGTGCCTCATTTATTAGGTTAAATAGGAGTCATGAACTCTATATTCCTCCCCATGGGGTGGACTCACGCTGCAGAGTAAGTGGCTGGAGAAGTAGTGTGTGGACACGAGGTCCATTACAGTGGCAGGTTTAAGGTGGAAGTGAGTGATGTGACGAGGCAAAAAGACTCAGGCTGTTCCAAAGACTATAAATAGATGTTTGTTTGAGTTTATTCCCAAACACGCTTTATTGATTATAACAATACAGATATAACAGACGCCAGTATCGGTGTAGCCTAATTTTAGAAAAGCTATTGCTATTATTAGTACAATGGTTTTACATTGCTCTTTCATTTCTCTCTGTTTGACCATTCATGTTATTGCATTCTATGTGCACCTTGTAGCTCTGATGCTACAGATACAGTTTACTTACTTATTGATTTATAATTAATCAAATGAATGCTCTTTCTATAAGTTAGTGTTGCATAACAACATGCACATCACCTCATATATTAAAGGGATTGTTTGTAAGAATCAGAAATGCTTGTTAACAGCGACACCTGTGGCTGTTAAGTCAACGAAAGTACCTTAAATGTACCTTTTAATTGTACTGCTAGGGGTGAAAATGCTCAATCTTACCTACATGAAAAATAAGTAGCCATGATGGATTTAATGCCAAACTGGACCCAAAAATGTATTCTTTAACATTTTACGATATTAGCTCTGCCTAGAATTTGGTGTACCACAGGGGTCAATTTTGGGGCCTTTGTGGTTACTAATTTACATAAATAATGTGACTAATGTTTGTAAATTGACATCTAATATTATATTTGCTGAAAACATCAGAAACCTCGGGTTGTTGCAGAAAATGTGACATTTACAGTAGATATTTCTTTAAATTTTATTTTGTGTAGAGTACAGGGAGCACTGCAAATGTGCAGTTTATACGTGGCTATTAAATCGTTTTTTTTTTGTGATTTAATGCATTTAGTACCTTTCACAACCACCAAAACAGAAATAGTATATTATTATTATTAATATTTACAACGGTGGTTGCATGATGATAGTTGTAGTTATGTTATTGTTTTTTCTTTTAATGTACAGTATGTGAATAAATAAACTAAAATAACTAAACTAAAATTGGAGGTTGAAAGGAGACAAATTTCGAACCGTTGACCTCACAAATGCATTGTCGAGTGTTGATTTTCTTAACCTACATTTCTCATCTGGTGTCTCGTGTTGTATTTTCAGAGCGGCTTGTTCATGAAGTGAGACAAAAGTGCCGCAGCATAGAGGGTAAGTGATGTGCCCTCTAGCTTGTAGCAGCACCGGGGGGGGCCTCTAGGGGGATGAACACCTAGACGTATTGCAATTACCCTTGTTGTTGACAAGCAAAGCAGCAGAAATGTATGCGTCAGTGTTAATAAAACTATAAAAGATTCAAGATGTAGAAATAATATATTTCCATGCTTTACTGGCTCTCTTGTGACATCTCTCCATGAATGTACCAGCTAAGCTCATTAGATCTTCACCTCTGTCACAGCTGTTCAAATGATTTCATTGAAGTGTGAAGTTCACACTGCTCTGATCTCCCTCTGTTAAATACTGACATACTGCACTTCTCTCTCCAGACATCTGTATCTCCTGTGGAAGTCTGAACGTTAGCCTTGAGCACCCGCTGTTTGCTGGGGGAATGTGCCAGAGCTGTAAGGTAAGCTGTGATAGAGGTCATTAAAAGTCTGGGACTCAACTCCAACTACTGTGTCGTAAAAATTCACAGCTCCTTTCAAAGCTAATAATAAACTGAGCATATTTCAAGCAGCGACTGATCTGACCCCCAGGAAAGTTTGGGTTTTAAATATCTCAAACTGCTCGCTGTTTTTTCTCCTTTTCACAGAACTGCTTCCTAGAATGTGCGTATCAATATGACGACGACGGCTACCAGTCGTACTGCACTATCTGCTGCGGAGGACGAGAGGTGCTCATGTGCGGAAACCACAACTGCTGTCGGTGAGATTTCTACTGGGATTTACTGTGTCATGTATGAGGCTGTCCTTGACCAAAGAAATTCTTAGTCGACTGACACTCATACGATTTTGACGACTAATTGATGAGTTGATTTAAGCAACAAATCTGTAAAACTGAGATTCTCCACAAAGAATCACACAAAAGCACCACTTTAAATCTTGTGTTTACCAAAGATGTGCTGATACGTTTCTTGTTAATAAGTTACTCAGCATGAAAAAGCATTAAAAAATTACTTATAGATAAAATAAATCTTAGTCGACTAAGACCAAAACGACCAAAGAGGGGGCAACCCTGGTAATGAAGGTGGCAGGTGGTGATAGAAACCACAAAAGCCACAATGTCTTCATCAACAGTGTAGATGTAAATCATTTTGCACAAAGAAGCAATATGCTTTATGTGTGTGTCGTGGTTGGCAGTGTCATAGTATCTAAAGTGTCTTGTTAACTGAATTTCCAGAAAATCAGCTAAAGAAAATGCAAATTGATGCACGTTTCCATCCATTACTGCTATGCAAATAGCAGGAGTTGAATGGATCGAGATAAACTGTTTATGGCGGTAATTATCCAGTCAGATGACATTAAACTGCTGCAGAAGAAGAGGCTGCGACGAGATGATGTAATTAAAAGAAGAGCGCCTGACAAACCTCAAACAAATTTCTGGCATTTCCACATTTTTAAAAAATGCGCATAAATATAGCTGGATGGAAATGGACTTACTGATTTATATGAAAGGACTGACACAAGTATATTTTCACATTCAGGGTTATAGGAGTAGACACTATTACAAGATCACAAATATTATTTAAAGTGTGGTCGTATGTCCGTTGAATAGACCACTGTTAACTATAAAGTCTGATGCAGTGTCCTCACACAGACTACGAGATTTAAGTCTAGAAAAATACCACTGAGAACAGTTTGAGCCTTGTCAGTCACATGTTGGACAAATCAGCAAACAATGGTCCGCTGTGCGTTGCATTTGGATGACGTTTGGATGATAACTCTTCGCCTCTCAAAACTCGATGACGTAAAACGAAGACTAATGCTGCACTTGCCTGCCTGTTTCTGATCTCTGATTGATTTACTAATTTTGGGAGGAGAGAGCGGTCAATCATTTATCATACACCTTATTTTAAAGGCTTATGATACTATATGTTTTCGTTATCGTCAACCCATGAAAAGACAGAAACCAACAATGCTTTAAACCAATCCCCAATAAATTTTACACTTCACTTCCCCGTCTGTGGCGCTCAGCCCCAAGCCCTACTGATAACTTGGTGAATGGTAAAAGGACTTGCATTTATATAGCGCCTTTCTATTCTTCCGACCACTCAAAGTGCTTTACACTACATGCCAACATTCACACACACATTCATACACTGATGGCAGAGGCTGCCATGTAAGGAGCCAACCTGCCCATCAGGATCTGATCTAAATACTCATTCACACACCGATGGCACAGCCTCCGGGAGCAATTTGGGGTAAAGTATCTTGCCCAAGGACACTTCGACATGTGGACTGGAGGAGCCACTATATAGTTTCATTTTTAAAAAGCTTAATAATTTCCTAAAACAGCGGGAAACTGTTATTTATGCAAGCATTACTAAGACAGGAGTAAATTGTGCATTTGGTGGAAACTTGCATAGAATTTACAGCAGCAGGATTGTGTTTGTGGGATTGACTCAAATAATTGTTTATTGTAATGAAGGAACATGTCACCCGATGCAACGGTGCGGCTCACTAATGTGTTTTTGGACAACAAAACTGAACACTATCTTCTACTAGATACTATGTAGATATATCATCACTTGTACTGATTGACCTCTTGGCCCGTGTCCAGGTGTTTCTGTGTGGAGTGTGTCGACCTCCTTGTCGGTCAAGGAGCGGCCCATGCAGCCATTAAAGAGGACCCGTGGAACTGCTACATGTGTGGTCAGAAGGACGCGTTTGGTCTACTGGGGCGTCGTACTGACTGGCCCAGCCGTCTCCAGCACTTCTTTGCAAATAATCATGACCAAGATTTCGTGAGTAATGGACTTTTAAGGCTATAAATCCCACTAACTGTCTCACTGAGGCGAGGAGTCTTTTTTCCTGTGCGTCTCATTTTCTTCCCCCCTCTCTCCTTCCCTCTCTGTTGTATTTCAGGATTCACCAAAGATCTACCCCCCAGTCATGACGGAGATGAGGAAGCCCGTTCGTGTCCTGTCGCTATTTGACGGCATAGCAACAGGTGAGACAATAACTGAGTCCCCTCTCTCTAATCAAAGGCTACGTTCACATTACAAGCAAATGTGGCCAAAATCAGATTTTTCTTGCCCTCATGTGACACAGATCGGAATTTTTCAGCAATGTGGACACAGAAATCAGATTTTATCCAATCAGATCTGGGCCACTTATATATGTGGTCCCAAATCCGATACATATCCGATCACTCGCAATGCGACCGCTGTGAGAACGGGCATACATTAAAACTACAGAAGAAGAGCCTCTCTTATCAGACACTGATAATGTTTGTTACCTGACAAAAAAAGACTTTTTCTACTGAGTTCTGCTAAATTCGCCGTCATGTTTCACTCAGTAGAACTCTGTTTTAATAAATCAGCAGTTCTAAAAATTCGTAAACTGCGTCGTTAAGGCAGACGAAATTCATCTGGGAAACATCACATTTATTCACTTTACATGCGGCTAAATTAAATACAGAATTATGCTGAATCATGTTCACAGAATGAGTTAGTGTCTGTTTATGAGTCGTAAGAAATCATAAATTATCTTTTAGAAGGAGTAGATGTTTACCGGTAAGCTTGGCTCCATTAAATTTAACAACATGTTAATGAAGGTTTGGAGTGGATGCTTTTCACAATTCACTCAGTTCATGTGATAAATTCCTCATGTTTTACAAAATTGTGTGGACGTGCAGACTGGCGGTGTTTCGGGATGTCTTCGGGATGTCTTCGGGATGTCTTTAGTTTATTTAACTTAATTCACAGAAGAGCTGTTAAAGTTAAATATCAGCCAAAATGAAAAGTCTTTCTTTAGTAGTCATACAAAGTCATATGTAATGATTTAGGAGTCTCATCTGTGTATCGGGGAACCCACATCTGTTATATTGAGCAATATGTTAACAGAGTCTGGCAGTCACTGGACTCCAACAACTCCAGTGTGTATTTTCAAACCAATGGGCCGTCGGACAGCAGTCCCCTCTGTGTGTGACATTATTGGTTGCATGTGAGGCATTTCAGGGCAGAGATCTGTTCACACTGACGTCAGAAATGGGTTACTTCAAACATGAATGTGAACAGTCAAGGCAGAAAGATCAGATCTGGGCAAAAAACATCGGAATTGAGCATTAAGACCTGCAATGTGAACGTAGCCAAAGTCTGTATGAAATGTTCCGTTTGTATTGATTTACACCAAATGCCCCCTTTCTTTTTTTAAACACAACACAATCATTTTGGTCTCAGTAAAATGAAAGTCATCCTTTTAGTTGACTGAATATATACTCTTAAATGGAGGATTTGAGTGGTCATTTTCAGTACTACTCAGCGTATGATTTGTTTTTAAATCAGAACTACACAACAGTTTTTGCTATTTATCGCACACAGTTCATTGGTTTTGGTGTCCTCAGTTTTCTATGTTCTGTCTGACCTTTGACCCCCGTACTTTGCAGGTCTATTGGTGCTGAAAGAACTTGGCATCCAAGTGGATCGCTATGTAGCTTCTGAAGTGTGCGAAGACTCCATCACTGTAGGTATCGTCAGGCATCAGGGTCGCATCATGTATGTTGGCGATGTGAGGAACGTCACACGCAAACACGTGAGTTTGATTTTCTTCCTCGAGTTTTTTTGCCTAACTACTACTGTTTTATGCATGCACAGATATTTTTTTAGTCTTAAATGTGGGACATGTTGAACGACTGAGTAAATACAGGGACAACACAATGAGTGATAGTTAGCTATGATTACAGATGTCTTGCTAAGCAACCACAGAAATCCTGCAATAACATGAATTCTTTCATGTTCCCGTACTAAAACAGAAACACACATTCATCAAAAAGAGAATCTGTGTAGAAGAAGGGAAACATAGACGAAAAATGCAATATTTGAACGAGATGGTGAATGGAGACATGAAAGCAATACGGACTGTAAACTCTAGTGAGATACAGGTTATGAAACATGTTTAAAACATCATAATGAGAGAACAATGGGCAGCGTCTGAATCAGAGGACAAAGTATTAGACTTTTTCAACAACACACACTGTATCATTTATCTCCTGACTGTCAACATCCAACCGACACACACTGAAACAGACTCTGTCCAGCTTGATCTGATCAGTGACAACGCCCAAAGTCCTTCGAGTCCTAACGTGTGTCCATGCCTTAAGAAGCTCTGGTGTCGTTAAAACTATATTAGAAATGGCTTTAATGTAAAAACTACAAACAAAACAGGGCTCCAACCTACATGCAGGTACCCCCAATGAGGACGTTATATGTTCTCCCTGCTATAAATTCTGATAATAATGTACAGATGTTTGCACGGACCGCTTTGCTTTAGAAAGACGTTATTTAGCATCAAACCTCATGCTATACTGACACGGCTAAATTTGATTGCGGATCTCTGACGGTAGGACTTAAAGCTCCGCGGTGTGAAATACCATTTTTGTTAATGAATCTTGCCCACAAACAGAGATGAACATGTAGCCTTAAATAGCGGTTTCAGGGGTGCTAATGATCAAATTTCACAAACGTGCACCTCCTCAATCTGGCACTCGGCAGACTGAAACAAGCGATTTATGACAAGTTTGTGCAGTTAAGAGAGTTTGATGTTTGGCGAATGAGAAAAACTCACTGAAAAATGTAAAAGAAGTTTAGCATAACAATACAAAAATGTTCTTGCATGAGACCCAGCAGTGGGTCTCCTTATCCAACACTAGGAGAACCAGAGAGAGTTGGACCCTGAAGCTGCCTTAACATGATAAGGAACACCGTTCACTGTTTCTAAGAAACAACAAAAGTTGCAGCTGTTCAGCGGCAATCAAGGCCAAAGTTTAAATAATTTGAGCTTTGAGCGCAGCGATCGGTGGCAATTTTGAGCAGTGCGCCATGCCAAGGGTAGCGCTTGCACCTTGTCGGGCGGCACCGCTCTCCCAGTAGGAAAATAATGGCACAGCAAGCGCAGAGCGATTTTACCACCGATCATGTGTGGGCGGCTTAACCCTCCCAAATAGAACATTTGTAGTCTCCCTTATGCCTGACTATCAAGGTTCCCTAACATGCCGGATATACTGCACAGTTCACTGACATCATATTACATCATTCCTGGCCAATATTTTCAAAAGAAAAACCAAAATGTTGCCTCCTTGCCCCATTACCACAGTGCATAAAGTTATACAGGAGAAGACTAGAACACAATAAAGACCACCAGACTCTACAAGTACAACTGAAATGGTTATTTTTTTCAACAGTATTTGTTGGAGTGAAATGCTGGATCACTTTATCTTACAACTTATCCTTATCTATACTGTCTCTTGTCTTTATCTCTGTGTTTCTGACTCTGTATCTTATCTGTATACAGATACACGAGTGGGGTCCTTTTGACCTAGTTATTGGAGGAAGCCCATGCAATGACCTCTCTATAGTCAATCCTGCTAGGAAAGGTCTTTTTGGTAGGTTCACTCTTCATTGTTATGACTTTATTTGTGAAGTTATGCCAACAAGTTGATTATCTGAATAGACAAATCACCAAAGTATCATCAGAATGTGCCCCTTACTGTACCAACAACACTGTTCAATGACTGTTTCTGTCCCACAGAGGGCACCGGACGCCTGTTCTTTGAGTTTTACAGGCTGCTCCACGAGGCTCGGCCGAAGGAGGGGGAAAACCGGCCTTTCTTCTGGCTCTTTGAAAACGTGGTTGCCATGGGTGTCAGCGATAAGAGGGACATATCTCGCTTTTTAGAGGTCAGCTTCTCTCTGTCCGCTAAAGATTTATCTAATCCTCCATGGCCATAACTAGTCATAACTTCTAGATACAGTATGATGTGACACCAGTGACGCAAGAATTGATGGTTTATGAATGCCCCCTTGTGGCACTAATTAGACCAATATGTCCAGTGTACTTGCCTTTTGCTCTACATATTGCGTTTTGTCATGTGATGACCTGGTCAGCTAAAATATTCTCCACTTGATTTTAGTAAATCAAAATTATACAATGTTTTTTTCCTCCAATACCAGTAATACTGTGCTATTAAATGGTAACTGTACTTAACTGTACTGTAATATACTGTATGTAAAACAGCATCTTACCTTCTCCACTGCTTTACTTTAATTTCAGTGCAACCCGGTGATGATCGATGCCAAGGAAGTGTCCGCTGCCCACCGCGCCCGTTACTTCTGGGGTAACCTTCCTGGCATGAACAGGTTGGTGTGTGAATGGTGAGGGAAGCAGCAGCCTGTGTCATACACAATGGGGGACTACATTTACAGAGTTGCTGTGTAACATAGACCAAGCTTTTAACAATTACCACAAATATTAAGACAGTCACTATGCCAATCATATATTGACTAAAATAATAAATGACTTTAGTATCAGGATATGTAACTAACCAACTTTAGATGATGAGATGCATGCCACCCCTCCATAATCCCGAACCTTGTTTACAGATATTGAAACTAGTTGTTGGAGATATAAAATGAAGCATGATTCCGGTCTATTCTGAAACTGATTTTGGTGGATAGTTTAGGAGAAATTTACAAATATTCAGTACAAATATTCTCCTGTTTAAAAATGGCAGAAAATGACCATTGCATATGGAATCAGATGAGTCACAAATGTACCTCGTGATGTATATTATAAATGACTCTCTCCACAAAAAATATTTTTCGATGCAAAGATATTGATTGTTGTACGGTATATACATGTAAACAAAATCCACATACTGTATAAAAAAATAAGGTTCATAAATGTATTTCAGAGATACACAAATATTTCTTGGTTTAAATAAATGTATTTAAAAGAATTGTATTGTTTAAAAACCCTTGCGTTTGACGTCAACTTCACTTTGTGAAATTGAGGGCTATCTCAAATATCAGATGTTCTTACATCTACAGGACTAATATTGTTGTACTACCAAATGTAGGAATAAAATGTTAAATCCTAAAGTAAATTAAATGCATTACCTGCACGTGGCTTGCCTCGAACTAGTATTGGGAGGCATCGTAGTGATGACGCTGGCGGGCTCCAGCCTTAACTGCTGTGCTCTCCGCTCACTTCAAGAGATGCGGTTGGGGACGGGGACAGCCCCCTAACCAACTGCTGCACAAAAGTCCGTTCTGCTGCCTCGGCTTGAGACGAAAGCCCCTGTCAAACATGTCAAACAGTCATTTCATTTTCACTAACGTTGACTTCATTCCAGTGGTGGAATGTAACCAAGTACATTTACTCAAGTACTGAATTGGAGGTACTTGTGCTTTACTTGAGTATCTCCATTTTATGCTACTTTATACTTCTACTCCACTACATTTTTCTGTCAGCTTTAGTTACCTACAGATTACAATTAATCATACCCTTCCTGTCCAGTGAAAACCACGTATCTCCAGATTTGGTGAATTTGAATGATTTGTAATAAACTTTAGGATGAAGTGTTCCTTTATGTGTTGAGGAAAATCTCCTACTTCTTAAACTGAATAAACTATTTTAAAACCCTGTTGGATCAGGTGGAAAATGCATCGTCACAAAGCTGAAAACAGGGCTGTTTTTCTGAGATCATGACAAGTTTCTGAGATCATGACAAGTCGACAAGTCGGTGGCTCATGCATTACTGTATAAGATAAGATATTACTATATTAGTCCCGCAGTGGGGAAATTTGCAGTGTACAGCAGCAAAGGGGATAGTGCAAAAAACAAGCTGCATCAGCTAACACAGTAAAAAAAGAGCTAAACAAAGTATAACAAAATATGAACCATTTAAATAGAAGGAAGTATAAAAAATAGGAGCAGTATATACAGTATTGACAATAAACAGACTATTAACAAAATTGCACAAATTATTATTATTATTAAAATATCTAACAGTAAATAAAGGAATTAAAATTAGCACAACCTTAAACATCTACAGCAGTAAAATGCAGTAATATTAATCCAGACACATCATATATATATAATAGTAAAACACTGACAGGGAACATTTTACTGTACAATGAGTACTTTTACTTTCAAAACGTTTAGTAGCCTACATGTTGACATACTTTTACTTAAGTAAGGTTTTGAATGCAGGACTTTTACTTGTATAGTGGAGTATTTCACAGTGTGGTATTAGTACTTTTACTTAAGTATCTTAAAGAATCTGAATACTTCCTCCACTCACTGATTCACTCCAGGATGTTAAAGTTACCTTACTTGACATAGCAGAAGGCTCATTAACTTATGTAACAACACAGTTAGCTGGCTAGCCAAACCGACTTAACAGGTTTCAAATAAGTCTCTAACTAAATTAATGTCGCAATTTAACAAAACGAGTAATTTTCATCACTTGTGATAAGTTAACATGTTATGTTTTCACCTTCACTTGGAGGGTCGCTACCAGTCGCCATGTCCCAGCAGCTGATTGACTTTAATTAACTCTTAATTGAGTGCGCAGGTGTAACAGGATGTGACGCTACCGTCGCCTCGAGTCTAGCTTTAAGGTGATTGGCTGAAATGGAAGGAGACATCTGATTGGCTGCAGATAGTTCCCTTTTGAATTTTTTTTTTTTTTTTTTTAAATGACAGTTTACATAGTAACAGCAAGAAAACATTAAAAACATTTAAATACAGAAGAAGCATAGCGAAAATATAAACAAAGGACAACAGAAATTAAATAAAACCAACATAAAATAAAAAAATTTAAATAAAAAAAAGACCACGCGAGAGTATGACAATAATTTCACTTAAAAACTTTAAAGTTATATTGCATACATTCATTGTTTTCATTGCTTTTTTTGTTTTATGAGGGAGAAATTGTTGACAGATATTTCCAGTTCTTTCATAAATACAAAGAAGTTAGGCTTTTTTTTTGGTAAATTTACACTTGTGAATGTGGAACTTTGCAAGAATTAAAATTAAATTAATAATAAAAAATGCATTACTGTCTTTGTCACTGTAATCATAGCAACCAAATATAATATTTCTATAGTACAGTGCAAAATCTGAGAAAATGTTAACAAGTATAACATTATTGACATCTTTCCACAATTCACATAAATTTCACATAAGTCCTGCAGTGGGTACATTTGCAGTGTACAGCAGCAAAGGGGATAGTGCAAAAAACAAGAAGCATCAGCTAACACAGTAAAAAAAAGAGCTAAACAAAGTGTAACAAAATATGAACCATTTCAATAGAAAGAAGTATAAAAATAGGAGCAGTATATACAGTATTGACAATAAACAGACTATTAAAAAATTGCACAAGTGGAAAAAATATATTGCACAGTGAGAATGAAATGAAATTCCACCTGAAAATATTGCACAGTATGAATTACAACTGAGTAGTAATGATATTGCACAGTCATTATACAGTATAGTGCAGTTATTGTCAGTATGTGGTGTGTAAGTGGTAAGTGGTCTATTGGGAGCAGTGCTGGTTGTGGAGTCTGACAGCTGCAGGAAGGAAAGACCTGCGATAGCGCTCCTTCACACACTTTGGGTGAAGCAGCCTGTCGCTGAAGGAGCTCTCCAGTGCTGAGATGGTGTTCTGCATGGGGTGGGAGTGCTGATAAATCACAAAACACATTTATGAAACCTTCTGTGTGCATTACTTAATATTGAGACCCAACTGATTCTATAAGGTGTATGTGAGTTTGAATATACGAATTGGTGTGAAAAGACAATGACAATGATCTTCCCAGATCACAATCAGCCAAGCAAAAAAATGTGCAGTTACTTTGCCAGTCTTAATATAAATGTTGGCTCCTGTTCTTTCTCTTTTTCAGGCCTTTGAGTGCTATGTACAATGACAGGGTGGACCTCCAGGACTGTTTAGAACATGGCAGAACAGCTAAGGTACTTGTGTAATAATACTTTGATGGAACAAATATTAATATATATTAATATATCACAACAGAAGTGCATGCATCGTAACATTCCTTACGTTACACTGATTTGGTAGAGGCTTTTGTCTAAAGCAACCTATAATAAGTGCATTCAAAAACCTGGTGGCAGTAAGATACATTCTCTCTATCATCTCATGCTTTCAAAAGCAGGAAACCAGTTTGTCAGAGCTGTAATTTAATCAGAAAACCACAGCAAAACATAAACTAATAGAAGAAAAAACATATGACATTTATTGTAATTGCTCTCAGCAGAAGTAAGCAACTTTGCACATGGGCGGCTCCCAGTGGCAGCAAGAGGTTACAGTTTCAAGACTGAGAACACACACAGACAGAATCCTCATGTTTATCAATTGATCTGATCTGTTATGCAGTTATGAAAGAGGCAAAACAATGAAAAAGATAGAGCTAGTTAGACTCATGTAATAATATTTCTCTTGTTCCCTTTATTCTCTGTCAGTTTGGCAAGGTGAGGACCATAACCACCAGGTCTAACTCCATCAAGCAGGGCAAGGACCAGCACTTCCCCGTCTACATGAACGAGAAGGAGGACATACTCTGGTGCACTGAGATGGAGAGGTATGTAAACACTAAGATTGTCCTTCAAACTACTCGTCACAGCTCTTTCAGCGATCAAAATCTCAATATTATCTCCCTATGTCTGCCCCTATTCTGTCCGTCCTGCTGGTTGCTTTGTGTCTGGCTGGTTTCTCTGTCAGGATCTTTGGCTTCCCAGTCCACTATACGGACGTGTCCAACATGAGCCGACTGGCAAGACAAAGGCTCCTGGGCAGATCATGGAGCGTCCCGGTCATCCGCCACCTGTTTGCACCACTCAAAGATTACTTTGCCTGCGTTTGAGCAGCAAGAAAAACTTGCTCTGAACCATTTAGGAACTACAACTGTACGTTGTGACATAGAAAACAAGAGCCTTGATCCTCAAATTATACTCTCGTATAATTTGCAAGCGACACATTGACGTAGATTTCACATTATTTCTTGTATTTGAATTGTAATTCTTATTCTTATTTAATTTTGATATGTCATTTTACCTTTTAGCAGTGTTATCAAGTATTGTTGATTTGTTTGTGCAAGCTATACTTGAGACTATGCTTTCTTCTCAAGACACTGAGACAGAAAAGTGCTAAACATGTGTTTTAAAAGAGACGGCGATGCGATGGGAAAGACCCGAGAGAAAAATGGTTTTCGAGATATGTGAAATGTTTCTGCTGCGTGAGCGTACTGTACGTCTGGGGGCGGCGAGATTCCCAGCGTGCAGTGCGGCCATGCTTCCAGCTACTGAGCCTCACAGAGATGTGAAGAGAAAGGCGGTTTTCTTCAGTGTCAGGAGAGCTGTGTCTCTAAGAATCCAAAAACACCAGATCACATATACCTCTTTGTTTACAGTTTCTATACACAACTGAACGTAATAAAGGTACTACTGTAATATGGTTACAATACCATGGTGCTCCTAGATGATGAGAAACATCACAGCCCATGTGGCACTACAACTTTAGACAATACGGAGCTCTTTAACCTGTTGCTGGAAAACACGTGTGTTTGATGTTGATAAAAACAATTCTGTTCTGTGACGTTTTGTTCACTTTCAAAGTTAAGTGACAGACTGCAAAATAGAACATATTCTGCATTTTACAGCTTTTATACAGTTTGTACTGGTGCTCATTTAATCGCTCAGCCTTGCCACAATCTGCACAAACAGAAAGTGAAGCTAGCCACATGGGCAATGATGTTTTCTGTCATTCAAAAAAAAAAAAAAAAGATCAACGTCTGTGAAACTATTTTTTTTATATTTAGTTTCATCTTGACCAATGATATTACTGTACAACTGTTAGTAGTGTGGTCGCTGGAGGGAGGGAGGGTGGCCAGGCCGGGTAACTCTCCTCATCAACTTCCACCTCTCTCTAAACTGAAAAACTGTCAGGTGCAAAATCCTCAAAACAATATGGTGCGGCTTCACAAAGTTCTTCTACCTTTTTATAGCAATTCTGTGCTGTTTTATCAACATTATAAAGCACTTTTATATGTATACTTTATTTTTTTTTCTTGATATTTTAAAAAAAAATATTGGTTCTTGTGAATTTTGTTTTATGATGTGAACTGATCTACCCTCGTGTAATACTTTTTGTATACAGTAGGGCTGTGCCAATAGAAGTGAAAGAATGGATTTTGATATGTGAAACCCATGTTATTTGACTCAGTGTACAGTAGATGGATTGACATTTGTAACTCCTTTTCCCCTTCATCCATCGTCCATATTGGTCCCTGTTTTAAAGCAGCGATACAGTATGTTGCTACCCAGATTCAAAGAATGTCTATTTCTATTAAGATTGTAAAGACAGAGTTAGGGAACTATGTCATGCGCTTTGTATAATATTTTGTCCCTTGTGAAGGACAGTTGCCATTTCCCTGATAAATCGTAGTCGTCATGTTGACAAATTTAAGTGCTGATCCAAATTTGGATTACATTCACAAACTAAATTCTCTTGATTGTAACCTCTAAAAGATAAATATGGAGGATTTAGGCTGCGGTTTGTCAAAACGTAAAACTGACACAGTGTTTGACGAAGACGTCGGCACTCAAAGAGTAAAGAGGGTAAAATAAAAACAGATGCTATCGCTTATCTATATCATATTTAAGATTCTAAATTTGAAATTTAATTTCTTAATGTAATTAATTTCTTAAGTGACCTTATTGACATCATTTTTGTCCATGCACACATAGCTCAATATGAGCGCTTGTGCTTTGTGATACTTTAACCAGATGTTATTTCCCCCCCTCCTCCTATAATACTTAACGTCCCCTCATGTTTGTACATTTTGTACATAGAGTTTTCGGGTTGCTGTTTTCAATTTGTTTTTATCTTTTTTTTTTTTATTACGTATGAGATGTACAAATATAATTCTTTGCTAATATATATCATCAAATTAGGAAAAAAAATAGGTTAAAAATGAAAAATCAAGTGACAAATTTGATTCAAAACTTGCTTTGAGCATTAGTTGTAGGGAGACTCCAAGTCGACTACTTTATCGTACTGATTTGTTTGTGTCAAGTGCATCCAGATTTAATGTCATGTGATCTTAATAGTGGCCTATGGACAGCTTTAAGATGAACGGTCTCAACTTCACTGCACAGCCCTACATGGTGGTGTTTTTTTGCTTCTGTTTCCTTTTGTAAGACTTTAAAAAGAGGGATTGTCGGTGTTTCTGATGGTGCTAAACATTTTATCTAAACAAGAAAAATATATTTGATTGGAAGAGAAATTATGTCTTGACAATGACTGTTTTTAAGTTCCTTGTAGTACCGGAAAAGAACTATTATTTCACTCATATAAATATATTAACAAAGGCATTTTAACTTTGTACTTGAAAAAAATAAGGATAACAAATAATGAAAGGTTTCCTATATTGTTTTAGACTAGAGATTGCTGTAGTTGGTGCTTATCTGTGGGAAAATTGTGTGAGAAAAAAAAACGGTAATAACTTTTACTGTAGCATAATGTATGCTTAATACGCATTGCTTCTTAATCCTACATTCCATGCCGTAATATTCTCCATGTCTGTTTTCAAAAATGTTGTTTTGAATTGATGTTTTGTTTTTTGTTTTTTTATCAGAAACAACATTTGAGTTTTACTGTTCAAGGCAGGTCAATAATTCTATATTCGGTGATACTGTTGACACTGTGTGGCTTTCTTTCTGTCATAACTGTTAATGGCCTATACGCTTTTCCTCAAGACCAGTTCGTACAGCAAATGTAGCAGTCATTCTCCACTTCGACCCCCCCACCCCCACCCCTCCAATACTTAAGTTTAGTGTCCAGAGAGAAGATAGAGGCTCCGTATGTACTTGTGCTGGAGAACACTTGAATAAATGTATTGTTTTTGTGCAAAAATCTGCCACCTCCTGTCTGTTTTTATTCATATTTGATTAAACGCACCTGACGTTTGAATTTAAGCCCCTGAAAATGTGGTTTCCAATATTTCAAATAGTTCTCTGTAATATTAAATATTAATTATTAAAGGTACAGTGTGTAGGATTTGGCGGCATCTAGTGGTGCGGTTGCAAATTGCAACCAACTGAACACCGCTTCGCTCACTCCTCCCATATTTGGTGCGGTAACGTGAGCCGCCGAGTGTAAAACCGTGGTAAAGCCTTTCGCCTCGCTCAGAGGCCATCCTTACCATAATAACACTACTTTAGGAGCAACCTAAGTCAGACGGCGGCTGGCGGTACCACGGTTTTGCACTCTGTGGCTCTCATTACCACAGTTTCACAAGCGTATGGTAGCCTTCAGGTAACGTAAAAACATGAAAGGCTCTCTCTAGAGTCAGTGTTTGGTTTGTCTGTTCTGGGCTACTGTAGAAACATGAATGAGCAACATGGTGGACTCTGTGAAGAGGACCCGGTTCCTATGTAGATATGAAGGGCTCATTCTAAGCTAACGAAAACACAATAATTCTTAGTTTCAGGCGATTATACACTAAATAAAATATAGTTATGAATATTATATTCCATTTCTGCTAATAGATCCCCCTAAATGTTACACAATGTTCCTTTAAATGTTCCACAATCAAAGTTAAAGTTTTTTGGGGAAAAAACAACAACAAAAACATCAAATTTTGATTAAAATTTCTGATTGTTGTACAGCAATACATGACGTCCTGCCCATGTCAAGCCAGTGAGAGGAGCACATAATACAGAAAATCTTTTGTGAAAAATACCAAGCGGTTTACGAATAATAGTGGGCTCATTTAGGACACCATTGCTCAACAAGCTGAGATTAGAAAAATAAATGTTTTCAGGGCCTTTAATTGTACAATTAGTCCATTAATGGTGAATCTGTGTACTGTATATACTACGCTCACAGGTGCTTTGAATGAATTAAATTACCATATTTTAGCTAATTCAATAGTAATTTTGACGTGTCACAGTAGTAAAAGCCCAGCTGTGAATAATACATTTATTAATGATGGCTGAATTCCATTTAGCTGCATCAGTTTAAAGGTTATGGTATTGTGCATGCTGGCTCACTGTCACACTGGAAATCAACAGATTAAACAGTTTTATACTAACAGGAAACACTTCTGTCAGAAGTCTGTCAAACTGCGACTGTATAATGACACTGCCAATTAAAATTTACAACGACACCACATCAGTATTCCTGGAGCTGTTTCAACATCATTAAAATTGAGTATGCGTACCGACTGTTGTGAGTATACTGCAGCTAAATTAATAGCTTACTTGACACACACTTGAATAAAAGAGAGCCATCATTAATGTTATTAATAAAGTGTGCTTTTCCTACTATGACAAGTAAAAAAGGCCATTTTATTATTAGTATTTTTTTCTCATATTTATGACTTATTATCTCAAAATAGTAGATAGACTTAGTTTCACATAAATATGACAATAATTATATAATATAATTATGTGATACCACTTCATAATTCTGATTCAATTTTCTATCATATCATTATGATAGAAAAACATGTATTATTAATAATAATAATAATAATAATAATAATAATAATAATTGTTACAAACAAACATTATGTGTATACGTAATAGACCTTTCCTACTATTACATTTTGACTTGTCATAGTAGGAAAAGCACAGGGGATTACTAATAACATTAAGGATGGCTCTTTTCTACTCAAGTATGAGATAGCTGCATAATAATTGTCATATTTATGAGTCATAATCAAAAGAAATTGTTATCATGGGAAATTATCTTAAAATGATACAATAAAGTCAGAATTATGAGGAGAAAACCACTTGATAATGGCAGAAATGATCTTCCATCGACACACGGCCCCATTATGATGCTAATATTTTGGATGTTGGACAATTCCAACCATAATTAATATTCTCATTACTCTGTTTTAGCTGCTTAATTGTCAGGGGGCTGCTAGAGGAGGAGATGTGGTTATTGATATTCAGCTCCAGTTTCCATGCCATCATGCCCTCCAGCAGGGGATTAGTTGCTCAGCATCTTGACACCTGGGTCTTCTTCACCACCTCCCCGTGCTCTAAATCTGGGTGTTGCCCTGCAGCTCCTTTCTGATCAGACCTGAACCACTCTACAGCTTTTCATTCAGCCATCAATCACTTACAGTTTATGGGCATGCATTTACATTTTCCTACTAATGCCATATGCTCATAAATATATGATTTATCTTCTATTATCATTGTTTCAGATCAAACCCAGGTCGTGTTAGATAAGATATAAGAAAGACTACACTGATAAGAATTTCCCAGTAAAATAACAGTAAAGAACTGGCAGCAGGGTTGCCTTTATTTTACTGTAAAATTAACATTATTATACTCTCGCTGAAATTTACAGCTTTGTACTGTTAAAGAAAAATACAGTTTGAACTGTTTTTTTTTAATTTCACAGTATTTTACAGTTAATTTACTATTTAAAGATACATTATATAGCTGCTTTTCACCTTTCTTTTACATTATCTTACTGATTTGTTTTAATGCACTATTTAGGTTGTATTTTTTACATACATTTTAATAAACATTATTTTTTTGCCTAAATAAATGGACTTAGCAGGTTACAGACATAGGAATCACACTAAATACAATTAAAGGCGCTTGTTAGGAAAAAGGCTATAATAGACTTGTTGACACTTATCCCAAAATGTATGTCTGGCTACAAACACAGAATGCAAACCATAACAACATGTGAGTGAAGAACAATAAAGCTAATTCACTAATTTTCCAATCATGTACAATGTACCAGCCTCACATGTGCAGATCAGGTCCCAGAATTAAAAAAACACTGCATGAAACTGTTACTGATGATATTTCAGACAGTTGATCAGCAGTAAAGTGCTGTTTTTTAAGAATGCATTATAGTTCAGTTAAAAAACGGCCTATAATTTAACAGGTTTATCTTTTGTATTAATAGTAAAGCACTGTTTTTAGCAATAACAGGTTAATACTGTTGAAATCCTGCTGTAAATGAACAGCAATTGTTTACAGTGTATTAATATGTCCAGTTAAAGCTCGTAGAGACATTTAAGCCACCAAATCTATAATAATAGTGATGATAAGACATGATAATACTCTATTATGCAGCCTCACCCTACTGTAATCTTTGTGTCACCCCCCCTTCCTCTGATAGTGGTACAGCCCTCCTCACAGTGGACACGCCCTACGCCCAAAGTAATTGGTTGCTTAGGCGACCGAGGCGTCACTCAGCGCTGCTGATTGGAGCGTCACACCGTCTCGCGGCCTGATGCTGCGAACTGCATCAAGTTAAACACACAAATGATGGAGCGGTACCGGAAGACTAACGATTAACCTACAAAATAAGAGCATGGAAATGTGTCCAGAAAGAGGCACATTGAAAGTATGTACTTGTAGTCAAACACTTTAAGATCACCAATGCTAATGCAATGCTCTTATTCTTCAACAAAAATAATAATAATCAAGCCACTTTGTATTTGAAAAATTTGGCCAAATTATTTAC
Source organism: Sebastes fasciatus (assembly GCF_043250625.1). Lineage (NCBI taxonomy): Eukaryota > Metazoa > Chordata > Actinopteri > Perciformes > Sebastidae > Sebastes > Sebastes fasciatus. Next base: position 8,302,627 of record NC_133809.1, on the reverse strand, counting down.
ATTAATTTTTTTTTTTGCTTATTTGAAATTATTTTGAAATTATACATTTCAACAGTACTTAAATTTGCATATATCTTAACCAGTGATGGAATGTAGGCTAAATAAGTGCACTTACTCAAGTACTGTGCTTAAGTATACATTTTAATTATTTGTACTTTACTTGAGTCTTTTCTTGTCATGCCACTTTCTACTTCTAATCCACTACATCTCAGAGGGAAATATTGTACTTTTTTACTAGAGTAAAAGATAGACGAGTAGAGACACCAAAAATATTCACATTTAAATGTTCAGTGTGTAGGATCTGGCGTTTTTTAGCAGTGAGGTGAAGGAGATTGCAACCAACTCAAGCCTCTCCCCGGGTGCCAAGCGTGTTGGAGAGCTACAGTGGCCAACGCGAATGGTCCCCTCTGTAGAGCCAGATGTTTAAGAGTAGCGTAGGTCATTTGGAGCAAAGCCAGTGCGTCGAGTGTGTGCACATTGGAAGTGAATAGTGAAGCAAGAGAGAGAGAGCGGTGGTGACAGGAGTAAGTAACGTTATCGACCCTGGCCCAAGAAGAAAAGTTAACAGAGTTTGGTTTGTCCTTTCTGTAGAAACATGGCGGACTCCGTGGAGAGGACCCGCTCCCTATGTAGATATAAACGGCTCATTCTAAGGTACTGAAAACAGAATGATTCTTATCATCAGGTGATTATATACTAAAAAAATATACGTATTATTATTATGATTAATCAATTAATTGTTGCAGCTCTACAGTGATTAAAATAGAGTGAATGAAGTCAAACTAAATTGCATTTCAGCCTGATTATCAGGGTAGTTTTGTCAAACAGGAACAAAAATTTGATTTTATTTTGAAAACCATAACAGGAAGTCTTACTTGCATATCCTCGCTGACTTGGTGGTGATGATGCTGCGGTCTGCTGGTCCCGGACCGGCCAGGAAGGCATCCATCTGGTGTGTGTATCTCCTTGGGAAGTGCCATCTACGGGTTGTGTTCCTGTAAGAAAGTAGCAGAGAGCAGAGAGGAGCAGCAGCAGCAGCAGCAGCAGCAGGAGGCCCAGAGAGAGGAGGTATGTGCTCCACCATCACCACCTCCTTTATTCACACTAGGTGTCTCCTGCAGCCTGGACACTTTGTCTCCATGCCCTCCGGCTGCCTACACGTCTGTCTGGGAGTCTGCACTGCCTGCTGTTCATGCCACCCTCCCAGGAGCTACACACACACACACACCCTGAAGTACAACTACACCTCTTAACCTGGCAGCAGCAGGGCTGTGTGTGTTATACATTTATAAATATATAGATATAGTGTGAAGCCACTAGATAGATAGCCAGCGTGTCTTGGTTGTGGAGGAGAGAGGAGAGAGGAGGGACTGTTTCTAGGTCGCTACTGAAACGCTGTGCAGCCGGATGGAGACCGGTTTCTTTGTGTCAAGTCGCACAAGTGGAAGTGTCATCATCCCACTGAGATCATGCTTTTTGCAGTCGAATTACATTTACTTGCATGTATTCTGTTTGAATTGATATATAATTGCATTTGATTTATAGCACGGATTCAATAGATTTAATAGACAAATGCAATAACTATAAATACATTTGATAAATATAGTACCAGGGCCTATAGTTTTACTCCAAAGTGAACATTTAAAACACTTCATACTTTAGTTGCATATTGAATCTGTAATCGATTCATATTTGTTATTGTGCACGTCTTAAAACATGTAACTCACCTGTTTATATTGACAAACCGGTGTCAACTTGCATAGTGCTAACTGAGCAATAGGCCCTATAATAATAATATAATAATAACTTTATTATAGCCTGTAGCTGCTGCAGGCTTTGAGGGAACATATTGCATATTTCGCCTTCTAACTTGTGGCTTGTTATTATTATTAATAACTCGTCCTCTATATTATTATCAAGCATCAGATGTGGATGTATGAACTGGAGGAGTCCATGCCATGCAGTAAAGTTGCCGCACCCTCATACGTACGCATCCTGCACGCACGCAAGCACGCAGGATGGGCACACTCTCACATACACGCACACACAATACATCACATCATTACTACAGTGGTGTAAGAGGGAAGGGAGGAGGAGGCAAATCTTGGAGATTGTTTCTTTGTTATTGGTGAGTAGATTAATCACTGACAATGATCACACCCAGTTTACCCAAGAACTGATATGAGGAAGATTCATTTTTGTATTATTTTTCCTGTTATTTTTGTGTTGTTTTAGAATAGATTATAAAGTGGAGCACGGTAGAGTAAGGTAACCTTTGTGGTTGTGACCAGGGGATGTAGCCAGAATTGTCATGAAGTCATGAGACCCCAACACACCCTCACAAAATCTGGACATCACACTAACAAGAATTAAAAATATTATTATTACAATAATATTAAAAATAAATAAATAAATATTGATAAATTCAATTCTGCAAATGCAACAACATTAAGGTGTAAGTGCTGTTTCAACTCTTCACGTTGCCAGGAATAAAATTCTGGATAAGTAATTCCTTTTTTGGGGTCTAAAAGTCGTCCAATTTAAATTTACTGAGTCAAAAAATACTGGAATCAATCTACAACATACCCACCATGTGTATGCTTTTAATGGTAAAATGTAAACCAATTTGCTAAAAAAAAAAAAAAAAATTCCCAGAAAAGATTTTGAGGACAAGACTTGTTTGTAGTGGTAGCTACAGCCCTGGGTGTGATCCCTTAGTAAGTCACATCTACCTGTGACCCCTCATCACAGGTTGTTTTTTAATCAAAATTTGCTTTGTCTATGAGTTGTGAGCAGTTTAATTCAAGAAGTGATTTTACCAGAGGTGTGAACACGACACACCTCACATGACTTGGACTCAAGTCAGAAATGTTATGACTTAAAGGCCCTGAGACACCAAGCCAACAGTCGGCCATCGGACAGTTTTGGGCCGTCGGTGAGCGTCTGTCAGCCTAGTTTTTGCAGTGTGTCCTGCACTGTCGGCTCTAGTCTGCCCGTGTCGGGGTTTTTTCGGCTGATTCAGCATGTTGAATCTGCGGCGGCGCCTGTCGGTGAGAGAAATCACTCTGATTGGCTGTTGAGCTTAAACAAATCAGTGCACGAGAAGAGAAACGGAAGTGAGGAAAGCAAGCCAACGAGAGGACGCACACAGAGGGCTCTTTTCGTTTTTCATATTTATCTCATTCTGATCATTCCAACACACGGAGATTTTCACAACGACATGGCCATCTGGAACAAGGCTAAGTGGTGAGTGAGAGTGGTGTGAAAGTGGTCGGCAAACGCTGCTTTGTTTCACGTAGGTATCATAACAACGGCTTGTATATCCGCAATCCCACTTTTTAAATGATGAAGACAGACTACCGCCACCTGCTGGTGTGGAGAGTTATTTCATCTCACACAGGCACAGAACGTACGTGGTAGTTGGCCGTTGGCTGTAGTCTTTGAGGTGTGTTCGAGTGCAACTTTTTGGCCAAGACAAAGGCGACACGAGGCAACTCCACGGTCGGCCTTCGTCGCCGCTAGTTGTTTGATATCGGGTTGGTTTGTCTGGGCCTTTAGACTCGACTTGACAAAATCAAAAAGACTTGCAAATCGACTTGGACTCCTGGTGAAGAGCGCATTATGACTTGGGACTTGCCTGTCTTGACTCAGGGCTTGAGTGCAAAGACTTGAGACTCACTTGTGACTTGCAAGACAAGGACTTGGTCTCACCTCTGGTTTTACCTACTCAGATTATTTCATTAGAAGCACTTAAGATGCTGAAGAGGTAAAACTGAGTCCAGTATTTCACAAGAAAATAGAAAAGAGTCGAGAAAAGTCCAGAAAAAATAAACCAAATTTCCTATAGAAGAATTTGTTTTTATTATAATTTCCTACCCTTGTAATCATTTGGCGACCCCTGAAATTCATCTGGCGACCCCTTTTGGGGGTACTGAACCCCAGGTTGGGAAGCACTGGGGTAGAGTAGAGCTATTGTAATAGATTGATGTAGTGGAAGGGAATGCACCTCAACTTTCTTGGTTCATATTTTTCAGCCACTATGAATCTTTCTGTATAGCTTGTCAGTGAGTGACATCATTATTAGTAGCTTTGCTTTAGTCTTTTCAAAATAATGGCCTTATTGACCCTTGTCTGCCTTATTGTGATCCACAACTGGACTCAGCTTCTTTCTATTCACCACTACGTCACTGTCGGTGACTGACACAGCCTGCTCAGTCTCGTAGCTGATGTCAGTCACAGCCTGACTGACTGGTCACAGGGCAGCATCACTCATGTCTCTGCTAGACTCACTACACGGTCTCAGGATGAGGTACTGTAAAAACTTAAAGAAAAACTTGCTTTAGCTGTAACTTTTCTTTTACTTTTAAGGCTTTAGCAGCTGCTCACAATACCTGACAGAAACAGGGTTTAAAATCATCTTTTTCTCTCTCTCTCTTCCTTACAGAGCTATAGCCATGTCTTCCAGTGCAGCGATGGTGCGGATCCTGATAAAGGGCGGAAAGGTGGTGAACGACGACTGCACCCAGGAGGCCGACGTCTACATCGAGAATGGCATCATCATGCAGGTGGGGAAGGAGATGATGATCCCAGGTGGAGCCAAAGTGATCGACGCCACGGGAAAGCTGGTCCTCCCCGGGGGCATCGACACCAGCGTCCACCTGGAGGAGAGCTTCATGAACGCCACCACGGCGGACGACTTCTACAGCGGCACCAAGGTAACGTCCTGCTGGGAATGGCAAGAAAGCAGAAGAGAGGAGGGTTTGGTTTGGAAGTAGGGCAACTGGCATCGTCCTAATTGTAGAACAGAGCAAAAGCAACACTTAATGTCACAGCTTGTTTTTCAGTCAAAGCATGAAATAAGAACTGTGTTTCTGCACATTAAGCTTTTGGTTTTCTATTTCTAGCCTTTGTGCTAAATTTCACTTGACTCTCTTGGATATCCCCCTAACTTTAATACTGCTTTTGATCACAATATGTGCTGTTTTCTCTATCAGATAGAGATTAATGAAAGTTCTTCACTGATGCTAATTTTAGCCGAGATGTCAGAGATGTTTCTTTAGCTTGGTTCTGATAAGATGAGACAGCTTTCAAATATGTTGGTTATGTTAGACACAACTAGTCTTGGTGTCAAAGTAAAATGATGAAATTAGAACATAATGTAAACACTAAAGCTGCAATAATAAAATAATATTTAATATAAACCATTAAAATAGAATGATGACAGCATGTTAAAAGTTATTTAAATTAGTCAGATGAAGATGACAATTTTTAACGGAATTATGGTCAGTTATTTAGTAGTTACATATTTGGATGTTCTTGCAGTCAAGCCATCAGTCGGGGAGGTAGAGCCCCACCCATTAGTTAATTAATCAATTAGTAAATGGACAGAAAGATCACTTGAGTCGTTTTTTAAAAGCAAAAATAGCAAAACCTCTCTGGTGTTAGCTTCTCTAATGCAAAGACTTGCTGGCTATATTACTCTTCTATGATTGTAAACTGAATATCTTTGAGTTTTAGACTGTTGGTTGGACAAAACACCTCGGACTCAGATCAGTAAAATGCTCCTCGGAGAGCCAGATTTCAGAAATTTGCAAAATGGTAACCATGAACCAGATAAAAAGTGTCCAGAAGCAGGATAATCGCTTAAAACATGCACATAAAATAGAGAAGAAGCCTTTAAATATAAGAACAAGCTGCGAGCTAAAGTGCAAACCAGACGCGACTTGTGATTGGCATCTTTCCCAAATTTCTGACATTTCACAGACAATCAATAGCAGATTTATAGATATAAAACTGCCAATTAGGGCAGTTTTATATCTATAAATCTGCTATTGATTGTTTGTTCTGGAGGTGTCACAAGGTTGAAGAGTCTGTGTTTCACCAACATCACACAAAGATGCTGTTGGCGAGGCTGCCAGAAAGTGTGGAATGAAGTCATCATGGCGGCTGATGACTGGGATACCCCACTCTGCTTCAGGGCAACATGATAACTCATCGGTCTGTAGCACTTTGAGATGATGGAGTATGAGCCATGACGGAGGGTTTAACTTGTTTTAGTAACTGGATAGACAGACCGTGACTGGTAGACGCTGGTGACAGACACTATTCTCCTCATTCCTCTCACCGTCTCCCTCCTCGCCCCTCCCTGCCTGCTCCGCCGCCGCGCTCCAAAATAAGTCCGAAGACAAATGCAGATCAGTATCTGTTTCCATGGATACCGGGGGGCTGCTGCAAAGACTGCTGCAAAGCCTTTTCACTCACGCCATTGTGCTTGGAGACAATGGTTCTCAGACCCACGCCCCCCTCCTCCCCCCTCCCACTGCATAGCACTCCACTCTCTAGGGTCAGCTGACAGATGCTCTGTGAAGCGTGCACTTATACACAAAACACACTCTGTCTTCACTAGTTGAGGTTATTAAAATTTACTGTACTGTGGGTTTAAAACATCTCAATCTGTTTTTGCAGAATAATTAGTAAGAAGTGCTGATGCCTTAGAGAAATTATACAGTTATTACTTTGATTATACCGTGAGGGCCAGTCAATCCTGTGCTTTAACTACTGAGGGATTTATATTGCCCTCAGCAGTCATCAGCAAATAACCATAAAAATCTGCATTAATGGCAATTGAGGCTACTTTTATGCTTAGAGCAGGAGCTGTGTTGATCAGGAGATTACAGTACCGTCAGTATTTACGGGCTTAATAAATCAATATCTTCTGCTTCATGTCACTTAATGCCTCAGTTTAATGATCATCTCAGTTAACCTCAGTTCATTTTAGTCTTTGATGGCAGTTGATAAACTAGAATTACTGCCTCGTGGTTGTGTGCCTCCGCCAACCAGTCAAGTTGCAGTTTACATCCATGTCTGTCCAGACTGTAGACTGTATATAAAGGTGGATGTCATGACAGCTCCCCAAAAGTGAAGCCAAAACATCTTGATGGCCTCCTGGTGGCTGGCTGCAGTATAGGTCGTAAATCCCTCCTCCTCCATGTTAGCGGACGGGACATGGGCCAAACTAAAAAGTCAAAATACATGTCAAATACATTTTCCCAAAGATGGTTTCTGTCATTTTAGGTAGTTCCATCCATATACAGTCTATGGTCCAGACTCATATAATATATGTAGTGAAGACTTTAAAGGAATTTAATAAAAAATATTAAGTGTAGTTTTTGGTGAAGTGGAAGATATCACTATATTGACGTATGATTCCAGTGAATCATTTCCAGTGAGAAACCTGCTGTCTTCACTTAGAGACTACTTTTACAGTACAGAGGACTGATAGAGAGCTTTGTCACATGGTGCAACGACAGTCACCTAGTTCAATATCCATAAAACCAATAAGCTTGTGGCTACCAGAGGAACAGGAGGCCCCCTCTCCTGGTTGTGATCCAGGGAGAGGAAAGGAAGAGGAGTGAACTTATACAAGTTCAAGTATCAATAAAAAATTGGACTAGACTCACAACACTGAAGCCCTCTTCAGGAAAGGACACGGCTGTTGCGGCGCAGACGCATAGAAACACACTGAAAGATGTGTAAACAATACAACATCATAATAATCACAGAATTACATCCTACAGTTTAAGTAACTTTTGAGCTGTTTGCATCTCTTCTAGGCTGCACTAGCTGGCGGTACAACAATGGTGATCAGTCACATTCTGCCAGAGAAGAATGAGTCTTTGGTGGAAGCCTACGAGACGTGCCGCAGCTCGGCGGACGCCAAAGCCTGCTGTGACTATGCTCTGCATGTGGGAGTTACTTGGTGGGGACCCAAGGTATGCCAACACTGTGCCTCTCTCTCTCCACATGATCAGTATTTTCAGACTCATTTCTTTTTATGGAAGTCTCAAACTGTTAGCAATGAGCAGCCTGTAATTTTTCTTAATTCTGCTGTACCTCTGCTAGGGACTTCCTACAATTCCCAGAATGCTTTTCGACAGCCTCCAAAGACTAGACATGTCTAGATGTTACTTTCAGCTCTTTATATGTGAAGGTGAAGACATGGAGATGAGTGAGAACAAAACCTAAACAAGAAGGTTTATTTATTGCCAGGACAAAGTGAAAGTTGTATCATACTTGCGGCTGTGTTGCATTCTGGTTAATTGAGGCTGGTAGAGACATTTTTAGACTCTACTTATCCACAAGAATAAAAGGAATATACTGCCAAATAACAAGGAGGACACAAAATAGAGGTACACCAGTTGCTCAAAGATTCTAGATCTCATTTGCACTTTCCCTTCTTACAGGTGCGAGCTGAGATGGAAAAGCTGGTGAGGGAGAACGGAGTGAACTCCTTTCAGATGTTCATGGCCTATAAGGACACGTTCATGCTGAGGGACAGCGAGCTCTTCCAGGCTCTGCAGCACTGTAAGGACATCGGAGCTATAGCCAGAGTCCATGCTGAAAATGGGGAACTGGTGGCAGAGGTGAGGGGGAATCATTCATCATTCTGTCTATTATATCTATTATAGTATGCACAACTTAAATGCTGCATAAATGCTTGTGTTAATGAACTCATTTGTTGTAAACATAATTCATGACATCCTGTTGCCTTTTCCCAGGGTGCAAAAGAAGCATTAGACCTGGGCATCAGTGGCCCAGAGGGGATTGAAATCAGCAGGCCTGAAGAGGTATTATAGTCAGCACTACTTTTATTATATCCAGACTCTCGTCTAGACTATTAATATTATTTCTGTGATTAAATAAATCCAATCTCTATCTTAGTATCTCACTATGATTCCTCACAGTCTTCTATTTCTTTACAGTTGGAAGCAGAGGCGACCCACAGGGCGATTACCATCGCCAACAGGGTGAGTGAGATCCAGCACAAATAAATGAATATATAATGGTGAAAAGACGAGATCAGTTTCTCTATATTACATGCTGTACCTTGTGTGTGTGTTTTCTGTTAGGCCCACTGCCCGATCTATCTCGTCAATGTGTCCAGTATGTCTGCAGGAGATGTTGTAGCTACAGCCAAGATGCAGGGTAAGGCCTATTTTCTGTTGGGAAGCAAATAATAGCCTTTATTAAATTACAGGAGATGTACTTTTGAAATTGTAATTTTCTAAATTATACAAGGGTAGCTCCATCAGAGAGATTTATAATTGAAAAAAAAAAAATCTGATTTGGTTCTTTATAACTGAAGAAATCTAAATGAACTGGGACCTAGTACTCCAGCTGTGGGGAGTGTGGCGCATCAGTGGTAGACCATGCCCACATATTTTGGAATTGCAAAAATAATCGATCCATAATGACTACTCACAGACACTGATTATTTTCCCTCCCACACACTATTCTTTAATATTCCTCTTTATTTCTCCTGTTTGTGTTCAATACTAAAGGGGCAATGGTGCCTAAATGGTGCCTCCTGTGAAATGAACTCCCATCCAATCAATTTCCATCCTAGTCCTCATATTTTTATTCTGCATTCCAGTTTCTCTGTTAAATTTAAAGTGTTTTTAAAGAGATTTTTCATTAGTCACTGGTATGTTTTCCCAGAGTGTTTTAGAGTGAAACAAGTCTTGTTTTGCCTGCTTAATCTTTTAATCTCTTGCTTGCTTAATCTCTGCTCCTCTTCTTACAACACTCTTTCACTATCATTTGATCCAGTTTGCATCCCTATTGTACTGTCTAACCACAGGTAAGGTTGTCCACGGTGAAACAACCACGGCCCACGCTGTGCTCAGCGGTATGCAGTACTACCATCAGGACTGGGCCCATGCTGCTGCCCACGTTACCGTGCCTCCTCTCCGCCTGGACCCCAACACTCCCAGTTTCCTAATGAGCCTGCTGGGAAAGTGAGGATAGCACTATAAACTCATATTAAATGTAATAATGATGTCAGGGTTTCTGGTTTCTTCCACCGCTGCAGTAATAAATGTGACCTTCCATCTCTCTCAGTGACACTCTGAATGTGGTGGGCTCCGACCACCGTCCATTCACCATTCACCAGAGAGCCATGGGTAAGGATGACTTCACAAAGATCCCCCACGGGCTTCCTGGCATTCAGGATCGCATGAGCGTCATCTGGGAGAAAGGAGTGGTATGTGTAGCTCTTTTGTTCCCGTCGGGCTGCCAGAGAACTTCCACAAATAGGACATCTGTTTTATTTTGGTGGTTATCGATTTGAACTTTAAAAACAAAATAAAATACAGACAGTAGAGGCAAAAAAAACAACATCTGCTTCTGCTTTTGGAGCATCAGTCGATTCAGCCAGATGTGTGTGTCTTTGTTGTAATTCACAGATTGGAGGGAAGATGGATGAGAATCGCTTCGTGGCAGTCACAAGCTCAAACGCAGCCAAGATCTACAACCTCTACCCGAGGAAAGGAAGGATCATCGCGGGAGCAGATGCTGATGTGGTGGTCTGGGACCCCGAGGGATCCAAGTATGAAACTCGATCCATCCATTCATCGACCGGTTCGCCTCGCTGCAGCTTTTATCTCCAATCCTTCAAGCTGATTTGTCTGATTTAACTGGGTCATCTTTTTTTCTTTTCCATCTCTGTCTGCAGGACCATTTCAGTGGAGACCCAGGTCCAGGGAGGAGATGTAAACCTGTACGAAGGTCTCCGTTGTCATGGCGTTCCCCTGGTCACCATCAGCCGTGGCCGTATGGTCTATGAGAATGGGATGTTTACATGTGCTGAGGGCTCTGGGAAGTTCTGCCCCCTGAGGACCTTCCCAGATTACCTCTACAAGAAGATGGTTCAGAGGGAAAAGGTAGCTTTCCTTCTTTTGTGTCCTTCTTCCATTCCTTCCTTCCTTCCTTCCTTCCTTCCTTATTTCTTTCTTTCCTTTTTTGTCCTTTCCTTTCTTTCTTTCCTACCTTCTTTTCTTATTCCCTTCTTTTTATTCCTTCTTAAGTTTCCCTCTTTAGTTTCCTTGTTTCTCATTCCTCCCTTCTTTCCCTCTTTCCCTCCTTCCGTCTCCTTTTTCCTTCTTTCTTTCCTGCCTATCTTCCTTCTTTTGATTCCTTCTTAAGTTGCCCCCTTTAGTTTCCTTCCTATTTGTTTCCTTGTTACCTTCTTTATTTTCTTCATTCCTTTCTTCTTTTATTCCTCCCTTCTTTTCCTCTTTCTTTCTCTTTTTTCCTTCTTTCTTTCTTTCCTGCTTTTCTTCCTTCTTGTCTTATTTCCTTCATTTGATTCCTTCTTCACTTTCCCTTTTTCGTTTCCTTGTTTACTTCTTTAGTTTTCTTTTAAAAATTGTTTCCTTGCTTCCTTCTTAGTTTTCCCATTCCTTTCTTCCTTCATTCCTCCCTTATTTCCCCACCTTCTGTCTTCTTTTTTCCTTCTTTCTTTCCCCTCCCTTTCTTCATTCGTTCTAATTGTCGGTAGAATAATTAGACTTTGATGAGCCTGATGTGCGAAGGAAAGAATTCCACAAGGCACATGTGTCGGTCCACAAGTGCTAGAAAAGTAAACTGGACGCTTGTTTTGTGTATTACATTTCCCCCATCCATGGCCCTGTTCTCATCAAGTGGTTGTACACATTGTATTCATTTCTTTTCTTTTTTTTACTTGATGAACAAATAACAAGTTTTGACCCTGACGTGATTTGAACACGCAACCTTCTGATCTGGAGTCAGACGCGCTACCGTTGCGCCACAGAGTCAGTGTGAAGCAGTGGGATAAAATAAAGAGCAATTGAAGCAGAATGTCTTCACTTTGATTGAGAGTGTGCACAAATTAAAAGCATAAACAGGTTGATTTAAGATGATAAATATAAAGGTGTTATGAAGAAGATGAAATGAGGGGCGATAGGGTTGACATTCAATAAAAGTCAGTAGTTAGACTACTTCTTCAGAATAGTTTCCCACTTTCATTTCCCTTTGACCCTGATGTGATTTGAACACGCAACCTTCTGATCTGGAGTCAGACGCGCTGCCATTGCGCCACAGAGTCGGTGTTAAATAGTGGGATAAAACGTTTTTTTGTCATCAGACTTTAACCTCCGACAAAGCTCACCGTTGTTGATATTGAATATACAGTATGATGAATCTTACTGTTTTCCGGCTAAGCTGCTATCTTGGTTGTCAAAAGAGCTACTTTTGGTCTTTCACATAAGAAGTTCTCAACACAAATAATCTTAATTGTACTTGAGTAATATCACTATGAAGTAAAGTACCTCTACTTGAGAAGGATATTCTAGTACTCTGCTCACCCCTGCTGTTACTCATGCTATTACTACTTCTACTTTACTAGTTTTCCTCACGTTTACCAGTCAGTATAAAACTATTTCAAACAAGTTGCATTCACATGTTCATTAACCTGTATGTGTAATATATATATATGTGTATGTGTGTTGACCTACCAGAGCCAGGCTGTGAAACCAGTTGAACGGGAGCCCTACACAGGGGAAGTTGTTCCGGTGCTCAACTTAGGAAAGAGGGACTTTGGGGTTTCAGATCTGGACACTCCGACGCGCCCCTGTACCCGGCACGGAGGCGTGAGGGACCTCCAAGGGTCCAGCTTCAGCCTGTCTGGTAAGAAACAACAGATCAAGTCAGATATCAGGAAACATTTAGATTTTTCTTTCATATGATGTTACTACGAGTGTAAGAGGCTGTATTCTTTCATACACTGGTAACTGGAGTACTTTTGGTGAAACTTGGAGAGATGCTGTATTTTGTCACTGATTTTCCAATCTTTAAAAGATACACTACTTGGCCTGATGAGGGCGCCATATTTAAAGACATTTGGAGGGACAGGGCTTCTGTTTTTTTCATAGCACTTTTAAAAAAAGAATGTTATGAATTGCTTTGCCAAACCAAGATCTATAAAAGGCTTACACATCCTCTTTTTCAGGATTTATACACTTCACATTTATACATATTCAGACCTAGGAGTTGCCTTGTACATATTTGAAAGTATTTTTATGTCTTAATTAGAGAGCTGACAGGAAATTTGAATTTATTGAAAGTATTGCAGCTTGAGATGTAGCATCTAATTTTTGAAAGAGTCGTATAGACACAAATACAAAGCTATAAAACACATACAGACAAAAAAAGCATTACATAACATTGGAGATGCATCAATAAATCGATTAGTCGCAGACTTAATAAATTAATCGCCAACTATATTGATAATTGATTAATCGGTTCGAGTAAATCTTCACGAAAAAATTTAAAAATTCTCTGATTCCAGCTTCTTAAATGTAAATATTTTCTGGTTTCTTCACTCCTCTATGACAGTAAACTGAATATCTTTGAGTTGTGGACAAAACAAGACATTTGAGGACGTCATCTTGGGCTTTGGGAAACACTGATCGACATTTTTCCCCATTTTCTGACATTTCATAGACCAAACAACTAATCGATTAATCAAGAAAATAATCAACAGATTAATCGACAATTAAATAACCATTAGTTGCAGCCCTACAAAACATCACATACACAGACACACAACTGTAAATACACAGATACAGACAGCTCGCTAACTCTCTACCACCCACCCACACTCCCAGCCCTCAGCTGTTGTACAAGAAAACAATGACAATGACCCAAATAATAAATCAGAAGACGTTTATCTTCAGTTTGATTAAAGGTATGCACAAATTAAAAACATAAACAGATTGATGAGATAATAAAAGTAGGATGTTATGAAGAAGAAATGACAGGAGATAGGATTGATTTTCAATAAAGGTCTGTGGTCAGACTCAACTTATTTATGGTCAGTGCCTTAACCTCTTAACCCTTATTTCCTTCATTTGATTCCTTCTCAAGTTTCCCACTTTAGTTTCCTTTTGACCCTGACGTGATTTGAACACGCAACCTTCTGATCTGGAGTCAGACGCGCTACCGTTGCGCCACAGAGTCAGTGTTAAGCAGACTTCAACCTCTGACAAAGCTCACCATAGCTCATCAGCACCTGAACACCTAGGCTACTAGGGAAGCCCCCCTACACATTTAGGCCAATGAGGACTATTATTTTTTGGCATCAAATGTACAATATGTTGGTGCCTGGGGATTTGTTTTGCATTGGAAGTTGACATAGTTTTCTGTGTTTGAGTAAAACCAACAGAGGGCCAGATTCTATACCATAAATATATACTTTACACTCATATACTTGCCATTAATAATAAATGATTTGAGCATCTTTTGAAGTATACTGCATTGCTTAAATCAGCCTAGAACTTACATAAGCTGTTTGGAGAACCCTTTACAATACCCAGCCCGTTCTCATTCCCATGGCGTCAAATACCGAGGCTTTGTCACGGCCATCAACATTCGACACCGCCGCACAAGGGACCCGTTAGCGCCGGTATGAAACACGCGGTGTGTTTCCATAAGTAAACCGGGAGTGTGGTGACGTAGTTTAAAGAGTGACAAGACACACACCGGACAGGCGGATGGAGAGGTGGATGGGTCCAACAAAAACAGGGCTTTCATCCAGGAGACCGCTGTTTTTGTCCCGTGCGTCACGTTTTTTCACTTTACAAACGTAATAGTTTTAAGCCCAACCATGTTCTTTCCTTAACCTAACTATAGTAATGAGGGTAACTAAAGTGGTTTTGATGCCGAAAATAAAGGGGCGTGATAAAGGGGCGTGATAAAGGGGCGTGATAAAGTGGCGGTATATGACGAGTCGGGATGAGAAAACACGATTGAGCTGCACATAAATACTGCTGAACCCATGCTCATGATCCCGTTCCCTGCTCCTCCAGGTGCCCAGATCGATGACAACATTCCAAAGAGATCCTCGGCCCGGATCCTCGCTCCTCCTGGAGGGAGATCCAGCGGGATCTGGTAACCAATGAGACGGCCCTTACGTGAAGCGGAAGAATGACACCCGAGGGAAACATATGGCCAAGCCAGATGACTTGTTTTTCTTTCTGGAAGCTTAGAATATGTGTGGGGTAACAGAGTCATGTTTTTATTTTGAACTCAGCACAGTTACATTTGCCGTAATAATATTGGAATATGGATCAAGGAAAACTATAGCTAACTGGTTATAGCTACCAAATTTCAGTCAAAAGTAAACCAAATATAAGCAGCAAAAAAAGGATGAGTTGCCAATGGATTACTTTGGTTGTTGGATCACTTTTAGGGGAAATATCTTACTAATAGTTTTAGGAATATGAAGGTGAGTCATGGTTTTTATGATGCGATTGTGTTACCTCACTGTAAAATACGATTTTGCACTTGTATCATGTACTATTTAGATGCCTTTTTACATAATTTAATGTCACAAATATCACAAATGTCTTTTTACTGCGAGCCATGGTGAATGAAATGTAATAAATTATTACAAGGGTGTCGGCATGACATTAATATGTCAGTTATTAAAAATAGAGTTGACCAATTGATGAAAAATATCATAATGCAAGCTAACCTTTTATATGCGTTTTGTTTATTTATTATTTATATGGCATTATTTGTACGGTTTTCCGTCGATGCTACTGTGTTAGAATGAGGTCTTTGTTCAGTAGTTCATCGTTGTCAGATTAGCATTTCAGATCATGTTTACAGCCTTATAGCAGAATAGACTTCTGTTCCACCCCCCACCAAATGTGAATGAACCTATGCTGTGTGTACCTTGCATGGTAGCAGAGTTAGAAACTGTAATAAGAAGCACTGATGTTGCTCATGTTACGCAGCATTCTTTGTGATCGTATCCATTTTCCACAGAGAGCAAAAAGTCTCACCCAAACTGCCTTTTTCTCACCTGAGAACACTGACAGCCACAAACACATAGTCCCGCACTGCCGCCGGCACAGATCATGACATGTTGAACTCTGTCGTTTCTTTTAGAGCGAGCACTTTTTACTGGTCTGAAACGGCCGGGTTGAAAAGGTTCCTCTGACTGACACTTCCGATGTAACACGCCACTGTGACGCATATAGAGAAGCATTCACAGAGTTGAAGTTTAACAGCAGATATGTTATGTCAATTAACGCCATTTCTTCAGGGGATCAAATGCCTTCACACCACAGAAAGCTCAGCATCATAACCGGAAGGCATGCTTGTTTTAGCAACTACAGAAAAGCACTGATACTACTACTGTATTTTTATTGTTTGTTTTTAGTTTGTCTTGTGAATAATTGTCTCAGTAATTGTTTTTGTTGTGTTTTTGTCAAACCTGCAGTGTCAGCAGGGATGCACACAAGATTTTAATCATGTTTAGTTCTGTTCAGAAGATTATCACACTATACAGTAAAAGTTCTACAGCATTGTTTGTTTTTTCAGATTTCACTTTTAGAAGCTCCAGTGAATCTCGTTGTGTCTTCCTCCTCCCACATGTACACTGGTGCTGATCAATGTGTCCTCACATTGACTTCCTTTTATCTCTTGTTTCTTCTTGCAGCTCTTTATCACATGATTTGAGTGCAAATAAACCACAATGAAATCTCAAAGGGAATCCTGTGTCTGATTGCTGACCTGCGGTGGAAAGTAACATTTACTCAAGTACTGCATTTTAAAACTTTAGTTTTATGCTACTTTATACTTCTAATTCACTACATTTCAGAGAGAAATATTATACTTTTTCACTCCGCTACATTTATTTGACAGCCATAGTAACTTTGGTTTCAAACATTTTTGGCTTTTGACCTCTAACAAAAAAGCAGTGTCTTGTTTGGCTCCCTCATTTCACGTCTATGAGTTGTTAGCAGTGTCACAGATAACTGATCTTCCTTCTATACAACCTCACATGTAGACATTTAATGTAAATAACTATGTGAGGGCTGCAGATGTAAATCTCTTCAAGATATCACCAAAAAGGCAAATACAAAAATCTATACAAATTTGTATAGCAGTGCCTTCTTTTTTCTTCTTTCCCATTTACAGTAATCATCTCACAACCCCTCCGATTTATCTTGTGACCCTTAGGAAGGGGCCCGACCCCAATCATGGGAAACACTGGACTAAATTATTGAAGTGTATAATATAATAGTATATCACCACCTTGTTTTGTGGAACAAGCATTTTTACTTTTAATACTTTAAATAAATTTGACTGATAATGCTTTCACTTAACTAGGACTTTGAATGTAGGACTTCTTTAGGCTTTAAGAAATTGGGCTGAATGGATGGCTTTTTGCTATTTTTTAAAACATTTTAGACCAAACAATTAACTGATTAAGGAAATAACCGCAATCAATCAATCAAGAACTTAATTGTCATTATGCAAGGACAATGGAAATTGCAGTTGCCTCAGCCTCAAATGGTGCTTTATATTAAAATACTTTACGACACATATTATTAACAAGGAATAAATAAGGCATGTATAAATAAATATAAATATATCAGCGATAAAGCGTACAGAATCTAAGCAGTATAAGTACAAAAACATAATCAATGTGAAGTATAATACAATAACAATAAAATCAGTGTTGGAAATTAACTTTTTTGCCCACTTGACAATGCCAATCCATATTACCATTGTTTTTTTGGCTGGTGAGTGAAGCAAATCTACCAGCCACTTGCATATTTGGTGGCTGGTGCTAATTTCCAACCCTGAATAAAATACAACTAACTAGTGTGCAAAGCATCAGCAGCAAGAGTCCAGCAAAGTCATAGCAGTATGACAGATATGGAGTGATGTGTATTGGGTGTAAGTAAATATTGCACATGCTACTATATTCAGTTTTCTTCATCTCCTTGTATTTTTATATCTGGTATATTTTTTTGTACTTTGTACTTTGCACTACTAACATTTTTACTGCCTTTTTACTAACATGTTTTGCACTATGGAACTGTGATGCTGGAAACTTGAATTTCCCTCTTGATCAAAAAAAGTTACTATCTATCTATCTATCTATCTATCTATCTATCTATCTATCTATGATAGCACACCAAACTGTTGTATTAGGATCTTCTTCCACTACAGACATCTTTTATCCAGCAGCAGATAAAACATTAAAGCATTTTTTTTTTTATAGCCTGACCTCAGTAAAACCTCAGTCACCAGCACAGGGCCTCTAAAAACCCACCCTGACACACATCATGTGTCTCTCTTAGCTGTAACAGGCCAAAGTCCTATTTATAATGAAACCTTTAACAGCATGGAGTCAGGCGCATGCGCAGTAGGAGCTGGATTGTTGCAGCCCCAGACAGGGCGGCCCGTTCCCGTTACCAAGCACCAAGCACTGCTGCACCGCGCTGGGTCTGCTGACAACGACGACAGCTACGGGCATTGACAGAAGGAATACTGCTGCCAGCGTGATAACAACACACACACACACACACACTCCGGAATACTGTGAGTATCAACGCACCAAAGAATTAACTCGCTCTCTCTTTTGTTTCTTCCTCTGTTTGTGCGTGTTTTGCGGGTGAGCTGGTGTTTTATTCCCATGCAGCGAGGATATTATTATAGACAGAGTGGAGGAGTTATTCTGTGAGGCCTGTAGAGGGGGTCGCTTGGAGAGGAGAGCAGAGCAGCTCCAGCGTTGCGGGTGTTTTTTAACCGAGAGGCAGCCAGCAAACATCCACATTTATTGTTCTCAGCTCGGGCTGCAAATGTCAGACCCACCGCCCCATTTCTTCTGTTTCGGGGTTTTGCACCCAGCATTTTGCTGCAGTCATTATGGGAGCTTTTCTTTCTCTCATAAAGGCCCAGCAGCTTTTTTGGATAGAATAGATTGATTTTGCACGATACAATACTCCATATTTATTAGAAATAACACCCCTGCTGCAAGGTATGCGCCTCTTAATGGAGCTTTGTCCTATAAACGCTTTTATTGTTGTAGTTTATAATCATGTAATTGTAAGCTAGCCAAGCCCCCATGGGAGAAGCTGCACGCTGCTGAAGCTGAAGGTGCATTCACAATATTATTAGTGATATCACCAGAAAACACTGCTTTACTCTGCAGCTACAGCTGGTGTTTTTGTAATTTACTGACACGATTTCTCTCTCTGGTTGTCACCTGCAGACACAGAAGTGATATTTATGACCCTTATAATAATCATTTACAAACAGTTTAGGACTGGTTTGCATTTTTACTGCAGCAGGGGATGTCAACGTGTTATACAGGCCCGTTTCTGACGCGACACCACTGGAAGGTTTTAGCAGGCGAGCAAAGTGAGCACAGAGAAGGCTGCATGCTGCCAGATGTGTAAAGCTGCTCACAAACATCAGGATATTTTCTGTTTAATCTAGGGAGGATTATGCTCACAACACATCTGTAGATTAAAACTGAAACTGTAAAGATGCTTCTCATGCACTGTGTTTACAGTCAAAACATCTAGTGGCATGTATCACCAGTGTCAGTGGGTTTACCCAGTATAAGGAAAAACTACCTCATGAAACCTTTGGACATAATGAAAGAGTGGTTTAACCCCCAAAGAGAGACCCCCCCTCTCCTCCACTGAACACTTTATACAGATTATAGTGGGGTCTAATACTACTGTAGGACATCCCACATCAGAAATCCGGGACAATTATAGATCAAGAAATGGGTTCATTGAAATGAGTCCAGTAAAGTAGGTTAAGTATAGAGCTGAAACTATTCAACAAGTAACGATAGAAAATTATTCAGCAACTATTTTGATTATCATTAATTATTTAAGTCATATGTTTAAGTAAAAACACCAAACGTTCCCTTGTTCCAGCTTCTCTGTGAGGATCTGCTGTTTTTTGTCTTGAATCAGGAAAGTATTCAGCAGATTAATCAATAATGGAAATAGTTGTTAGTTTCAGCTAGGGCTGTCACAATATCAGATTTTCACTACATGATTATTCTGTCCAAGAGAATTCACGGTAACGATATTATTGCAATGTCTATAAAAAAAAATGTTTTTTTAAATGTTATCAGTCAAATTCATCTTTAACTTTGTTATTGTGCATTTTGTCTCTTTTTTGGCAAATTGATTACACTCAAACTGTAAGTGTAGGAGGTGGAGAGAGAGTCTGTAACCAGAACTGTATATAGAAAATAATTGAAGAGGCACTGGATTATTTACATGATATTATCATATGTATTATTAACATGATATTGACATTTCATTTCTCAAATATCATGCTCAGTGGAGGATGTGGTTGGCAGCTTGGTTTAGTAGAGAGTGGGATATCTTGGAAGATGGATATGATAGAGCAATATGTGTCAAATCTATTAACATGCAGGAGTCAATCAAAGACAGATGAAGTATTTGGTTCGAAATATTGTGATTAAATAACTTTCAGCCAAAAGTTTTTGAGATTCAGTTACCAGACAAAACCAACTGAATGTGTATTTCTCTGTTCTCATGTTGTTTGTTTCAGGTAGGGTATGGCAGTGAATGTGTACGCCACATCTGTGTCCATTGACAACCTCAGCAGACATGACATGCTGGCATGGGTCAACGATTCTTTGCACCTCACCTACACTAAGATCGAACAGCTATGTTCAGGTAAGTCTAACGTTATAATCAAATACTTCTCGACA
Organism: Sebastes fasciatus; assembly: GCF_043250625.1. Classification (NCBI taxonomy): domain Eukaryota; kingdom Metazoa; phylum Chordata; class Actinopteri; order Perciformes; family Sebastidae; genus Sebastes; species Sebastes fasciatus. Next base: position 8,282,262 of record NC_133809.1, on the reverse strand, counting down.
ACTAAAGACAACAAACTCTAACTGTTGTGTCTTTTGTGTTTTCCTTCCAGGAGCGGCTTATTGCCAGTTCATGGACATGTTGTTTCCAGGTTGCATCCTTCTGAAGAAGGTCAAATTTCAAGCCAAGCTGGAGCATGAATCTATACACAACTTCAAAGTTCTTCAGGCAGCTTTTAAAAGGATGAGTGTTGACAAAGTCAGAACACTTTTTATCATATCATCATTTACTCCACTATATTTTTCATCGTATTTAAAAGGTGTGTGTTATATTACATGGAACTATTCAAGCATTTCCTGTTTCCATCCTCCAGATAATCCCTGTAGAAAAGCTCGTAAAAGGGAAGTTCCAGGACAACTTTGAATTCGTGCAGTGGTTCAAGAAGTTCTTCGACGCCAACTATGACGGGAAGGAGTACGACCCTTTAATCTCCAGACAGGGGCAGGACGTGGCCCCCGCCCCCAACCCAGGTGATCACTTTATCCACAGACCAAAGAGAAACCCAGGTAAACCAAACAGTTTTGCCTCTGCTGCACGGTCTTGCTGAGCTTTGGATGGCTCAAAAGCGCTCCCTGCAAGCAAGTGGTGTGAGCAGCACGATTCACAGACTGACCGCTGTCTTCCTAGATCCATCTCACTGCCCAGCATTCACAAGCAACATGACACCCAGTAGGTACGACTGAGTCACTGGTGGGATTGTAGCAATCACCTCAGTGACTAGTGGGATGGGTTGAAAATCCACAACATGCAACTACCAATTGTAACTTCCCAATTCGGATTGATCGTGACCGGCGGTGCCAGAAGACCAACAGAAATATTCATTTTCTCCAGTGTCCTGCATCACGCAGTTGATGCAACACTGCTGCAGCTCCATCTCTCTCTCTGAAAGCTGGACAGATAAACTAGAATGTTTGTCTCGTTTTACTAACAAGAATAACATCAGCCTGAGCAGCCTTGCTATGTCTCTGTGAAAGCTTTTCGCTTGGAAATCATGGCGAACAATCTAATTTGTAGCGTGTCATAAGCGTGTTTTGTGACTTTATCACTGGTAAGCAGCAGTGTGGTTGTAAATGGGCATTTATTTTCAAAACTGTGATTAATGCGTGTTGGCATGTTTTGACTTTGAGTTTAACACCTCTGCTGAAGCACTTATAGAGGTTTAGCAGGATGCAGGGTTTTTCTATTTTATAGATTTTGACTCAAATATATGTGTCATTCAATCTTTTTAAAATATTGATTTTTTTATTTATAATTTGGCTTTTTAAAATCTGGCAATCCAAATGTGTCTTTTATATCAATTTGAAATCCTTTCACAAAAATGGCATATCAAAGGCACAACATTATGCTATAAGCTGATAGCATTCAGCTCTATAATGTGCTATATCCATCGCAACAACTGCTACAAAGCAAGCACATAAATGCAGTAAGTGTATTTTAATTCAAATGATAAACATCTCTGATCATCTCTGACCACTCCAGGACCACAGAGGACATCTCCAACAGTTCCCAAAATCATACCAGCACCACAGCGGGTCCAACACAACACTCCAGCGATGAGGAAGAACCCATCTTTGTCTAGAAACGGGGGCGGTGATGCTGAGATCATGGAGCTCAATCAACAGGTAGACAACACGAGTACTCTCAAACCATGACGTCATCTGTCTCACCCCTTTTTCATAGAAGACATTTTGACATGTTAGAGTAGGAAAAGCACCGGTGAAAATGTTAACAACACCTGTGCTTTCCGTTAATGACAAGTCAAAAGTGTCTGCTATGAAAAAAGCATATTGCTTTTAATGCTAGCGATGTTGAAGTTCAAGCTAATTTTCCTGTAATGTTTAAATATATTTTAGAATTGTGCCATTTAAGACGAGACACCCCAGGCAAAAACATTGTTTTTTCATACACTGGTCAATTTTTAGATTTTGGGCTATTTTGCTTACATGACATGTTTTCTTTCAGACAAGTGGAAAGAAAACATCCAAAATACACATTTAGGTGTTTATTTAACGACACTTTGTCTGTTTACGTCTGTAGATTTCTTCTAAATTCACCAAAAGTTAGCATTAGATAATGCCTCTTTGCATATTTAAACATCAAATTTTAGAAAACTTGTAATAGAAAAAAACAGTTGTCTTAATATAAGTAATGAACTGAGGAAGTTTCATGGTGATATATCTATTAGTTACATTTTTTTTACCCTATTCACTTGTAGTGTGTTAAAAAATGTATGGAATTTTACAATACATATCTTTAAAGGCCGTTTTCTCAAAATTAGTTTTTTTCTCAGACAAATCTCCACTTTAGTAACACTAACATACATCAAACTCTCCAGTTTCATTCCTATCTATACTCTGAAGGTTTTAACAGAGGGGTTTGTTCATATGTCATTCATAGCCTGATTTATAGAACATTTTATTCTTAAAATTGATTTTCTTTATGGCTGTTGACAGTATTTTCTGATTTACGGAGTGATAAAAAGAGATATCCAAATCCCCTCTGTAGAAACCTCTGACTCTAATATGTTGACAACATGAAACAAGAATATTGAACCTGGCTTCACATATTTAATAATATAATGCCTCATTTGCATATTTAAACAAACATTTTCAGAAAACATGTAATGCAAAATATAATTGTCTTAACATAAGTAATCAACTGGGGAAGTTTCATGGTGATATCTATCTATTGGTTACGTCTTTTACCCTATTCACCTTGGGTGTCTCCCCTTGAACCGGTTGTGAGCCTTATTTTTTGGATTTGCTGCCTTCTTATATTTGTTTTTCTTTCCTTTCTTAGTTGATGGAGCTGAAGTTGACAGTGGACGGACTCGAGAAGGAGAGAGACTTCTACTTCAGCAAACTACGGGACATTGAGCTGATCTGCCAGGAACACGAGAGTGAAAACAACTCCGTCCTCAGCAGTATAATCAACATTCTCTACGCCACAGAGGTATCTGTCCTTTATCAGCACCAAATGATGTCTGCACTGCACCATTTCAATCTGCATGTGCTTTACTCAGATTGAGTTACTATAGAGAGACAGAGAGAAACCTCAAATTCCAAGTTCTGGGGCGTCATTACAGAAAAATATCCTATCTTAACTGAAGTTTCAAAGACAGGAAAATTCATATTATTTTGAGTTTAGAACAGGGTCTATGCCTTGCTAATTTAGGATTCCTAACTTGGGAAATCCCTAAATTAGGACGGTTCTGTAACAGCTAAATTCCTATTCTAAGTGATCCAAAATGTCATCCTTAACTGAGATAAGATGGAATTTCAGTCTTAGGAAATTTCTGTTCCAGAAGTAAGTAAACCTCATTCAAAACCTCATTGACATTTCTAATAAAGTGAATTAATAAAATCCAGCCTTGGATTATAACCATATTCAACAGTATGTCACGTGGCTCACTTCATATATTCAGATTAGATTGGTAATTTAAAAAAACAACCATTTAATATCATAATTTCTTCAATATTTCTGTTTTTAAACACCATAAACAAGAGCTATTTCCCATAAGTCCTAGAGAATCACGGGTTAAATGTCATGGCTTGACAGATGAGACAAGTCGATGGTGAGTCGAGGGAGAGGGGCAAGTTCAGACATGTCTGTAACATAGACTGTATCTAAAGATGGACGACATGCCAGCTCCTCAAAAGTGAAGCCAAAATGTCTGGACCCTGGTGGCTGGCTGCAGTATAGGTCATAAATCCTGCCCAATCCATGTTAGTGGATGGGACATGGCCAAACTAACATGTCAAAGTACACGTCAAATACATTTTTCCCAAAGTTATTTCTGTCATTTTAGGTAGTTCTTATCACGCTGATGTATGTTCAAGTGTTCATTTTTCTAATAAGTTAGGTTTAATTAGTTATTTGATGCTATGAAAAGGGGGTGAGATGTCATGATTGACAGCTGCTCTGACTGAAGTAGTTACGGAGCCAGAGGCTTGGGAATTGTAAGAGAGAGGAGATGTAACTTTAACTTTCCATAACCGATTACAGTGGGGCTGTGGCTGTGCTCGGCTTGTGATTGGCTCGGGCGGGTGTGTGCTCTACTGCGCCGACTCCGGCTCCTAATGACATCAAAATGTCAAGATGACAGCTCCCATACCTAGCATCCAGGATATTTTGGCTTCACTTTTGTACAGTGGGAGGAAGTGCAGAAGTGTCGTCCATCTATACAGTCTGTGGTCTGTAATAACAGCAGGACCATGGATGTATTAAAGAGAACGGGGCCCATTCAGTTCAATGAAAGTTGCTTACTGGGCGCATACAAATCGCTTCACAGCCCAGCTCTGTTCCTTAGGGGCTTGATCAGGACAGAAAGGACTGAACAGTGTCCAAGTTTTTAGACAGCAGAGATTACAGCAAAAAAGCTGAAACAACTACAGTGTTGGTGGATATCATATATATAGACGAAACCAAGTTATGATGACAGAAGCACCCACATTCGTGTGCTGGTAAATTTTTATGGTAACTTTAGTTTTTTTGTATGCAAACAAATGAATTGTTGCTTTGAAGGTTTCAGTTTGTAACAGAGAGTGCTGTTAGTAGATGCCAGTTTGTCTCAGTATGGACAGTAAACCCCAGGAACACATTTATGTTTCCAGACTGACTGATAAATCAAATGCTCAATGAGAGTTTGTAATGAGTTACAGAAGCTAGGACATTGTTTATTTGTTTGTATGTCGTTTTTGATCAGGACATTTCTATGGTTAACAGCAAATACAATAAAGCAGAAAACCTGAATAATAACTTTTTTTTTGCCCTGTTTGTCAGGATGGCTTTGCACCTCCGGAGGACGAAGAGCTTGAGGAACAAGCTCACCTGGACCAGGATGAATACTGAGCCCTTCATTCCCCTCTGCCCCTAACATCTCCATCTTCCCTTTCCTTTTCTTTCTGCCCTCATTTATTTTCTACTCTCTCTGCACGCTCTCTATAAATACTCACCATTATCCCTGCTCTCTCTCTCTCTCTCTCTCTCTGTCTTTTCTTTTCTTTCTCATATGTATATCTGTTCTTAACCTCCCCCCATCCACCCTCTGGCCGTCTACACACTATACACAACTACTCTGCATCATCATCATCGTCATCTGCTGCTCCTCCTCCTCCCTGCCTCCACTTACACAGTAACAATAACAGTAATGTACAACATATCCCAGTTATTTCAGCATGAGTAACGCAGAAAACGAGCCAAGCCTGGCATGGAGGTTGTTATAGTCAAAAAACAGTGAATTTTAAGTCTGTAAATATTGCCGACGTTGTGATTTCTGAGAGAACAAGGTCTTTGCTCTTTATGGAGTTATTTATTTGCCTTTGGTGCGCTGTGATACTTCTATTAGAGCACGGAACAACGCTGCTCCGATGTGCCATCGAGACACTCCCAGAGCTACTAAAACTGTAACAAAAGTGACTTTTTAATAACAATTTCTTATTTATTTAACTTATATTTAATTTAGATTTAACTTTCTGTAGCAAAAATTGGTGCAAAACCTACTGTACATGAATTGAAAGCTGAGGCCATGTGTGTTATTTCAGTTGTGCTTGAGTCAGCATCAAGCTTTTAGTCTCTGTTATGGTGGTTCATGGCATGTAGTAAACGCTGAAGGAAATTCTTTGGTGTAATAATGACTCAAGGCGTATGATCAGTGCTCTGCGATTATTCATTAGTGATCAGCAACATATCTGAGCATGAGAATGTTACACATTGACTGTGAATGAGTGATATTTTGTATATGTATTTTGTGTGGAGATTTTGTCCGATGTCGCACGATCCTGGTTAATTGCAGTCGTATCTTATAGGCCGACATAAGCCTATGAGTTTGAAATTTAGAGGTGGAAAGCCGCCTGCAGACTGACAACATGGTTATAGATTGTAGCAGTTCTAAAGTTTTATTCTAAAATATAAAGGAGCCTGACACTGAATTAATACAGATACATATACACATGACAGGTTTTGTCATGTTTTTCCTGCTAATCATTTACACTTTTAATTTGCTGTTAAGGGTCGCCCAGGGTAAATGAGTTGTAGTTTGGAGAAAAAAAAGTCAGTATTAAGAAACCTGTGACCAGTTGACTGGTCATCATAAGCATCCAGTTCAACCAAGGAAGTCTCCTTATCCTTCCCCAGCTTTTTTTACTTGCAAACTGGCTGTCGTCCGCTCTGCATTCATCGACCATGTAAACATCTACAGAACACTCTTTTGAGTTTTGAATAAATAAACAGTTGTGAAATAAGTGGTGGTGGTGGTTTATTTTGAGTGAGAGTGAATCTGTAATGCAAGCTCACATAGGCCATGTTCACTTGTGAATAATGAATGAACCCTACAAAATATACAAAATCCCATTGGCTTTTTGTTGAGGGAACCCAGGGCGATGCTAACTCTGGTTGGCCTACAACAATACGTCATCCTCCATTGATGGATTACTATGTAAGGAATAATGTGCAGCCGGTGATTATTGTGAAAGAAACCCCGAGGGGAGTTGAACCTGGACCTGAAGGGGTTTCTTTCACAAACAATGACCCGCTAGCTGTACATTATCCCGCTTATTACACGGCTACTTACTTAAGAAATAAATAATTTGACACAAAAACAGTCCGCGAGAGTCCGACATCTGAACTGCGTCCATAGCAACAGTCTGTTATAAAGAAATAACAGACCGCAGAACGTGATTAACCGATGAGAATCAAGTATTCAACAATGCCGTGTAATAATTCATTTTAAATTATTTTTATAGTTCCCATTAAATTGTCAAATAATTAATTACCATGTAATTTAGTCCATTTGTTCATAGATTAATAAATACATTTGCAAACCAATTTATTAATGCCTATTTTTAGTGTACAATTAGTTATTAATCAATTAAATGCTTTATTACTATTTCCGTGACTCTTGTGGTCCTCCATAAGTTTAGCTTTATATGAGATTATACTGTATGTGGTCCACACTAAAGATAAGATAAGATAAGATAAGATATTCCTTTATTAGTCCCGCAGTGGGGAACTTTGCAGTGTACAGCAGCAAAGGGGATAGTGCAAAAAACAAGATGCATCAGGTAACACAGTAAAAAAAAGAGCTGAACAAAGAGTAACAAAATATGAACCATTTAAATGAAAGGAAGTATAAAAATAGGAGCAGCATATACAGTATTGACAATAAACAGACTATTAACAAAATTGCACAAGTGGAAAATGATAATGCATAGTGAGAATTAAATTAAATTCCAACTGAAAATCTATGACAAAGTAGTAACATTGATAAGAGATACAAAAAGTAGGAAGACTATGAGCCTGACATCTCTTTTGGTGTGCAGGGCAGAGTTTTAATGTGCAGGGTAACACTGCGGAGTCGTGGATTCGCGTCCCACCTTTCCACCTTCTGATACCAGTACCGTTACAGTCAAATATTCAACTCATCATAATCACTTCTTTACAATATTGGAAACGCATTTGTGTAACCGTAACCGAAACAGCGGCAGTAAGTGTTGTGCAGACACCTAAACTAACATCATATTCCGTTAACTTGCTTCTACATTGTAATTTAAATTGAAAGTCTACGACTGTATGTCTTTGTACGGGGGATTAGCTCAAATGGTAGAGCGCTCGCTTAGCATGCGAGAAGTAGCGGGATCGATGCCCGCATCCTCCAATACCTTTTCTTTCTACTCGTTTTTCAAATATTATATTTTAACATCCATTATTGTCAAACCAGCTTGCCATTTGCCAATTATATTCTATTCTATTTATATTTCTATGGTAACGGGGTAGCAAGCAACGTGTACATTGAGGGGTACTATCCTTCCGCATAAGCGCACTACTTTTTTATACAGTAGGAAGAAACTGTCAGGATAACTCTTTAAAAGTTTAAAGTTACTTACAATGAAAACGTGTTTAAGGAGAACCTTCGACCAAAAATAACATTTATACGGTGTTTCACTGAGTTTATACAACATATGAAGCATGTAAATAACGTCTTTGCTGTGCTGTTGTTCTGCTCCAACGTATAAGTCAACGTCAACTGCCAGTCAACGGTCCAGGGGGCGCATCACTGCCATTGAAAAGGCATAATTCTGATGATAGATGTCTGTAAAATGTATAATAAGATTGAGCTGGTTGAATATCACATTATTATGAGGGAATTAACCAGCTGTATTTAATCCATTAAGGACCAGCAGATGGCAGCAAAGCATCATGTATGTGTTGGAGCTGCTGCTTCTTGGACTACTAGCTAGTTGCTTGTAGTGATGTGTCGTCGCGAACGAGCCGGTTCAAAGAGCTGGCTCTTTTAAGTGAACGATAAGAGTCGTTTTTTTTTTTTTGTTAATTAATACAAGGCAGAATGACAGGGTGATCTTCTCCGCACCACGGGCACTCCATGAACTGACTGTGACTGAATGTTGTGTTAATGACGTCCGTGCGACCAATCAGTTGATGACGGACAAGGATACCATCAAGCAGGGGGGGCGGGGTGCGGGACAGAGCAGGAGGGAGATGAGGAGAGAAAGAGAGAGAGGAGTGCGGTGCGCGATTAGCAGACAAGAAGAGTGACAGTCGGAAAAAGCAGCATGTAAAATTATGGTATTCGGGAAATTATAAGGTTTAGTATAATTATATTGAATAATTTAAGTGATATATGCGCAAACATACTAATCAAAAATCAAAACAGCGCTAAATTTGGCTGAATTATAAAAGGCAGGAAAGGTAAAACGAAGAGCCGTTTGGGAGCCGAAAGAGCCGGCTCATCTTGGTGAGCTGAGCCAAATGATCTGGATCACTAAAAAGAGCCTAAATTCCCATCACTAATAGCTAGCTGCTTGGCTGTGAGAGGGCCAGTGAAAGTTACATCAAAGAACCGTCTCTGGTTACACTATAATAGGATGCAATATACACGTGAAATAGCAGCCAGAGAGGTTTTAATTTAGTAGTAGTTGAATAATTGGTGATTTAAAATGCCTGTAGTGATTTTGGAGGGGGATTAATAGCTCAAATGATTAAATTTAAACTCACCGTTACATTTCCAGCTACCAATCAACCGCGGAGGGATACCAGTAGGACCTCAAATGTTAACTAGCCGTTGAGAAAATTGTGTATTTCCAGTTCCAGTGTTAGCATATTATCATGCTAAAAGTTTTCCAATTCCCGAAACTAAACTTGTAAACCTGTCAAACTAGCTCTACGTCCTGTCATTAATAATGTACATCCATGGTGGAGGCTGGCAGATTTAGATGATTAGCTAGTTGACAAGCAATTTTCAGGAGAGCCGTTAGCTCGTTTTGACCAATCACATGCGGGCATTCCTTTGACGTCATCCATTTTTAGCAGCGGATAGCCAATCACATCGCAAGCAAAATGGACAGAAAATGGATATTAACCAATCACTGTAGATGTTGATATTCGCTGGAGGAGGTTCGAATCCCAGGCTCGCCAGGTACAACTTTGTTTGCACAAAAGTAGTATTTTCCTATATTTCTTTAAAATTTCATTACAAATTCTTTAAAAATTATATTGTTTAGTCACTTAAGAAGACTGATATTTTTTTAAATTGTCAATAAATAACTTTGGAAGGAAACTTCATGTGTTTAAAGGGACTGTTTGTAACTTCTTACACGTGTAAATCAATCCGGGTCGGTGTCCCATGTGCGCTCGCGTGTGGCTACGCTGTTCAGACTCAAACTCCAACACAAACTACACGGAAGCACCAAAACCACAAAGTTATATCTAGTGAAGCCCGTCTTGCAAAACAGTGTTGGCCACGGTCGGAGAACGCGGGGGAGACCGTAGCTTTGGTCTCCAGGGCCGGAGTCTCTGCTCCTCTGCTCCTCTGCCTGCCTGTTTGCCTTCACTCAGCTCGCTCCACCTCACGTGCATGCGCACACACTACAACCTGCAGAAGACTTCGTAGCTCTGAGAATATCTAGTAAATGTACAATGGACGTTTGTGCAGAAATAAATGCTGCAGCTCCTTCAGACCAACAGAGGTTTTCCGTGTATTGTGAAGTGACGGGGCTCCGCAGCGAGAAACGTTATCGTCTCTGACCGGGTGCCGGTGTCTTCCCTGTTCCCTCCGGCCGCGGTCGGAAGGCTGAAGCAGGAAAAACCAACACTAAGATCAGCAGTGATTCATGGAGAGACCTTCGTCTGGTCAGCTAACATTACTGCCAAGCAGGTGAAATATAGAGTGATATTGTGCTTTTAGCTGACGTGTGTCGCCTCACTGTTTTGAGTGATGCTCGTTCATGTCTATTTAGAGCGAGCACAAGCGCGAGCCCGACGCTGACTTTCGTTGACTTAACGGCCACACGTGTCGCTGTTAACAAGCATTTCTGATTCTTACAAACAGTCCCTTTAACAGCCATGTATGTGAACAGATGACCATACAGATTGTGTTAAGATTAGAAACGTTTGTAGTTCTTTATTCACAAATTCAAAAGTCAGACAAATACCACACACTGTTGAGTTCACAATAAATCAGCACAAAGATGACAGCCTTACCTTGCAACAGCAGCAACCACAACAACCACAAGAACATCAACAACAATAATAATAATGATATTTTAAGGCAAATAAAACTAATTATAATTCTGAAATAGTAACAAATCTGCACCACTACATTGCAGTAATGGATTTTAGCGATTACATGTCAATATGAGGATAAACTTGCCTTATTGCGTACTATAGCCATTCTGCTTATAATCTACTTGATGGTGTCTTTTGTCAAATGGCAAAAAAACTTTTCATGAACACAAGGGCAACTTACAAATGATGTCTTTGTGTGAAATAGTAAAAGCCAGCAGATATCTCAGGCCCCCAACATTTTCTTCACCATGTAACCAGGCATGTTGTAGAGGAAAAGAGCCAAGATGGCCAGGAACAGGAGAGCAGTGACGATCTTGATGGTCAGCCACCTGTACTGGTCACAGATCAGGTGTTTCGCAGCTTTGAAAGGGATGAGGAACCAGAGGAGGGCGATGTCTGGACGGCTGGTGGAGCACAGAGACAAACAGTGTGTTAGAAATTTGACAATCTAAATTAAAAAATCCATTGGTTCCAAATACAATGTATGTATGCAGACTGATACAACTTGAGGTAATAATCACTTCCTCTCAACCACATTCGAAGGCTACTGATTTCAGAGAATCTCCTTATTGCAGTAGTTAGCTAAAATTTATGTTTTTTAGAACATCTAATACAGTAATTTAGATTTCACTAGATTATGATGAAATAATGTAATCAAGGGCCATAATAGTCGTATAGTAGTGTAGTAATGGTGTGATAAATGAGGTGAATGTTCCTTTTAAAGGTGCAGTGTGTAGGATTTTGCAGCATTATTGAGGTACGCACTTCTGAATACATTCACACATACATACCACACAAACAAGGGCACATACTGTATATACAAATGACAGGACTACCAGAAAATGTAGGTGTTCAGAGGTCAATTTATGCACAATTTGAAATATCATACACAGACACATAAACAGGACATGACAAAACATTGTTCGAGCAAGAAAATCTGAACTCCAACACAAGCCAATTCATAGGGGAGCAATGGACATGTCATGAATTTAATGTGACTAATGAAAAGAAACAAAACAAAAAAAAACTGCAGTTACCAAACCAACCATAGCAATATGTTGTATTTGTACACATTAGACTACATTAATAACTAATGATGGATGCACTCTATTTTGTTAAAAGGTAAATTGCAAAAAAAACACAAAACAATTCTTATCATTACTGAATGCACCCCCTTTGAAACAGTGATGATCTGCTGGTTTGAACTCAGACTCCCATCATTTTCTTCACCATGTAACCAGGCATGTTGTAGAGGAAAAGACCCAAGATGGCCAGCAGCAGGAGAACAGTGACAATCTTGATCGTCAGCCACCTGTACTGGTCACAGATCAGGTGTTTTGCAGCTTTGAAAGGGATGAGGAACCAGAGGAGGGCGATATCTGGGCGGCTGGTGGAAAAACAGAAACGTGAAAACAATTACAGAATGCCAAAGACAATCAATCTCAAATAATGTACACAGAAGGAGGTTCCTACAAAGCTCTGATATAACCTGAGGGAAGACCTGTTTACCTCCACACCAGGGATGATATTCCTTTTGGTGTGGAAGTTGGATCGGCAGAAAACATTTGACAGCAGTGATGTGTTTGAGCCCTGTCATTATAGACTTTATGTAAAGGTCACTGTAGCCAATCAGTTCTCTTCCAAGTCCACTGAAGTAATCACTTCATTGTGACTCTACTGTGAGAAAGAGAGGACAAAATCCTGTCCTCATTTCATGAAAAAATGCATTCATACGTTCAGCTGAAGCTAATATGAGGCCATGGTTAAGACAAATCAAGTGGGTGTCTTCCAAAGTCCAAGTCTTTTTAGTACAAATCTCCCTCTGTGTGTTCCTATCCATCCACCACAGCTCAGCATGAAAGCAAAACAAAAAGAGTGAATTTCACACTAAAAATACAAACTTTGGAAAACACCCACTTGATTTGGCTACTCAGACTGATGAAGCCTCATGTTAACTTTGGTTAAACATTGAAAAGCATTTTTGCACAGACCGAGAACTGCAGCGTTTGTCCCACATCTCTATCATTGGAGTTGTGTTACAAGGGCATCATTTCACAGCCACAGTACGGAGAAGAGGAATGATTACAGTGACCAATAACTCTTTCAATGTGCATATGGACTCGTGAGTATTGTATTAAGTTAGACTTGAAAAATCGGAACTTTTTAAGACTTTTTTTAAGACTGTCAAATTGCAAACCGAACCAGGATATTGACAAAAATCACTTAAAATAACTCAATTCAAAAGTAAGAAATCCAACTCCCCACAATAGAAAATGATGTTTAATTTCATATACAGTAAGCATCACTATGACGATGATTAAATCGCTTGTTTTCATGGAGATTTGGTTCCAAGCTTCGGCTGCTTTCAGTTGTTGCTTACAGTGTTCTTTCATTACCTCTCGATCAAGTAAAATACACTCTGAATTTGATCCTGGATGAAGTTCTAACTTCCCCCAGTAGTAGTTTGTCTTCAAAGCGCTGCATACTGTGATTTTGGACTGCACAAATCCTTTTTAGGAGCAAATGATGTGAATATTATACCTAAAATTAGAAAATCTACTTCAAATCTTTTACTTCATATAAACACCTTTATCTGTAGGAAATCAAATATGTTGAAATGTGGATTGACTAGAGTAGATTGACTAGCATATATTTTATATCTTTTGTCTAATTTGTGCTGGTTTAGCGGGCGCATTAGTTGCGAAACCCTTTTGCGAATTTGCCCGAGTATCTTAAATAATCTACTTTTTGTCACCTGATAGCTGAGAGTCAATACAAGATGGACAGCCAAAAGTAGGAAAAGAGCGAGTTAGAAGCCATACGGTTAGTGAAACTACTGGAACCTTCTGCAGAGATGTCAGAGCAACATCTCAAGCTCCCAGCATTTTCTTGACCATGTAACCAGGCATGCTGTAGAGGAAAATAGCCAGCATGGCCAGCAGCAGCAGAGCTGTGACAATCTTGATGGCCAGCCACTTGTACTGATGGCAGACCAAGTTTTTTAAGGCCTTGAAGGGAGTGAGGAACCACAGAAGGCTGGTGTCTGGACGGCTGGAAGGACAAAAACACAGATGCTCAGTAATATATAGACTTTAAGCTTTATGGACTATTATTGTTGCTCTCATTCTAAGACAAATTTAAATGTATTTATAAATAAATGTAAATATAGCTGACATGAAACTAGGACAAAGCAAAAGACAGAAAAATGATTTACAGTATTCTGAGAACTTAAAGATGATTCTAGGTAAAAATATACAAAAGATATGACGAAATAGCAACTTACCATGTAAAGAAAGAAGATCCTACTGAAGGTATAAGTCCAGAACTTGGTTGAAGTAAATTCATAAAAATGTCTTTCCTCATTTCGGGAAATTGCTTTATTATGTCATTTAATAATTGTTTAAAAATGAGTTTATGCTTGTTTTATCTTTGAGAATTCACTTTTTTTTTTGTTTATGAATGATTTATGTTCTTATTTATTCATGTATTTATTATGATTTTAGTTTGTTTATTTAGTTAGTTTTGCATAAGACCACCGTTTGGAGTTTTTAGTGAAGCTGGACAATATGTATTCTGTGTGTCTGTGTGTTTATGGTGAGGATGAAAGGCAGCAAAGCCATAGAATAAAATGAACAATGTCATTGAGAAACACAGATCAAAATAGTGGTCAGTATTAAACATGTGGATAGTGTGGTGATAACAGAACATCCTTCATACTTGGGTTTCTCCAGCGGCTCTGGTTCGTTGCGTCCTTCACCAACTGGGCTTCTCTCTGCTTCCTCTCCTGTCAGGAGGTGCAGCTCTGCTTCCACTTTTCCCTAAAAACACAACAAAAACACTCTCATACCCCTTTTTCCACCAAACACTTGTATATGCAGGTTTTAAGCTATTGTCCAACTCATTCAGCTAATGTCTTATTTGAGGTTTAACATTTTGACCTACCGTGAGTTCAAACTCGTCGTCTTCATTTCTGGCCACAAATGGCCACCAGCCTTTGATCCTCTTCTGTTTGAAGATGGAGACTGTGGGCATCTCTCCTTCATTTGTCACCATCTCAAGGGTGCACTGCTTGGGAGTCTTCGCACCACGTGGGAAACGGTTCAGGTCCAGCTCAATCGCACCTATAAAGAGACATTTTTTTAACTCAGTTAAATACAAGAAAGCTTGATTCAAAAGTAGTATCTGGTCAACGAAACTCTCAAGTTACCCCATAAACAGCAACTGTTTTTTAACAGTGATTCATGAAGCCAAATGTTATCATAAAATTATTGTCCACTGCACCTAAGAAGTCATCTGCAGAGAAATGGTCGGCGTCCCACACTTGCAGATTAAGACGAGCTGGGATCTTGTATTCAGTCTCATCCCAGGCGAACATGGACTCCTTTTTTGAGATGACGATCTTCTCTTCAGCCATGAGATAGTCGAAGGGGTAGACGAAGCGCCAGTTGAAGTTGCCCTCCCCAGTGATGGAGTGGTAGTGGACGTCTGTGTCCTGCTTGTCCTCCTGCTGCCCCTTCAACCAGCTGTTACAGGAAAAGGTTGTAGCTTAGATTCACAATCTTGAACATTGTTTTTCCAGATAATTTGTGTTTCAATGTATTATGCCTTAGTCTAGTTTTGCCCAAAAATGTAAAGGCAGGGATAAATTAGCAATAATACAAAAAATAAAACATATAGAGCTTATAATTACCCTCGCACAAATATGTCACTGGATTTCTCGCCAGTGAAGATGTCATCATCCTCTAGAACGACCTCATCTGTGTTCCAGACGATCACCCTCAGTTCAAACCTGGACACAAGCACAAATTACAAGATTTACAACGAAACACTGATCAGTAACAACGACGAAAAGCTTTCCTTGATTAAACCTTAACATTTCTCAAGGAGCCTCTGGCTGTTGGATTTTATCAGCACCGTTTGCCTAAAAATGTATGTAGTGGACATACTTCTTTGGTTTCCTTGGTGAAATATCAAGAGCAGGGCCAGGTGCAGTCATATCCTTAGGGAACATATCCACCCACATCTCAATTCTCCCCTAAAAGCAATTGAACACAAGGAAATAAGGTCTTAAAGTATGCAAATAAAACGTTATAGTATACATTGATTTGATTAGAAGGTGTAGTTGGCTGGAGTAGAGCCAGTATACTGTATACTGAATGGCATACTTGTTCAATTCCTGGTTTATCGGGGTGGAGCAGCGGTCTGGTTTCCACATGTTCTGGGACGAGTTTGCAGCCGGCCTTTGGGATTTCCTCCCAGTGCTTCAACACGGTCAGAGCCAGATGGTCATCCGTCTGCTTCTTCAAACCTGACAAACATCATCAATTGGTAGTTTAATACTGATTTAAAAATCCCACTTTTGTATTTTAGGTAAGTAGCTGCTGCTCCGGTGTAATTTAGAACAAAGTAAAATCATGATAAAGGTAGGTTATTAGTTTAATGAGTGAAATGAACATATACCGTTTTCATCCTCTATCTCAGTCTGTGCCATGAAGACGCGGTTCTCCACCTTCACTCTTCCTGCAGGGCCGTAGTGAGGCCCGTCCAGTTTGCCGTCCTTACACAGCTTAGCCAGGATTTGTGTTGGTTTCATTGGGTCCCGCCACACATTGTAACCATGGCTACAGAAAAGAGCAAAAGCAGTTACAGTTACATGATAAACAATGCAATATATAAACTTATGATAACCCTACAATGTGTAATATAAACATATCTTGCTCATGAAATAGGTCAGGACCAGTGGTGGTACATTTACTCAAGTACTGTACTGAAGTATACATTTCAGGTACTTCTATTTTACTTGAGTTTTTTCTTTTCATGCTGCTTTTCTACTTCTACTTCACTACATCTCACAGGGAAATATTGTATTTTTTTACTCATTACTACATACATTTGACAGATTTAGTTACTTTTCAGATTAAGATTTTTAAAAAGCACATAAAAAGCAAATGAAGAGCTTATAAAATATGTTTTAATTTAAATTAAACTACCTAACAGTTTATACAAGTGCAGCTGAAACGATAAGTCGATTAATCAATTAGTTGATTGAAAAAAATAATTGGCAACTATTTTGATAATCTTTTAAACTGCTTTTCTTTTTAATTTTCTAATAATCTTAATTTTTTTTTTTAATAATTTGTACAACAGTAAAATCCTGCTTTTACATTAAAGCATAGGTAATGATAATCTAATGATATAATCAGAATAATATAACAGTAACAGGGGAAATTTCCTGCAATGAGTACTTTTACTTTTAATAATTCAAGTATGTTTTCCTAATTATACTTACATACTCTTACTAAGTAACATTTCCAATGTACCACTCTGTGAGTATTTTTATAGTGTATTAGTACTTTTACTTAAGTAAAGGACCTGAATACTTCCTCCACCACTGGTTAGGACTGTATATTTAAGAAACAAAAAACATGATATGTGTGGTTTACAATATAGAACTATTTGAAATTTGAAGTATTTAAAGACAATTTCATGTGTTATTCTATTATCTGAGTCATCCTGATGCTTCACCTCTCCTGTACTAAATAATTAACCACTATTTTTCCACAATCTACCACACACTGCTCCAGGGAGCTCGGGCTTTGATTCTTACATGGCGTAGTTACTTGTAATTCCACACGTGGCTCTGTGTTTGCTGTAGAAACGGTTCTCAAGGTCGAGTTTAGTTTCTCCAATCAGATCGTCGGTTCCCACCAGGTCCCAGTCATAAATTGACACAGAGAGCGTGGAATCCATTGGGAATGTGGCCTCCACGTCAAAGGATCTGAGGAGATGAGAAATTCAGCATTTGTCAGGTTTATAGTCCTAACTTTGTCAGATCAACAGTAAGTAATGACACTTTTATTAGAAATAAAGCTTTTCTACTTACTTGCCAAACAAAGGGTTGAGCTGTTTAGAGATGTAGTTCTCTTTGTCTTTGATCTCCGTCTTTCCCAGTTTGATTGCAATGTACGGATCAGCTTTCCCATTAATGTCAGCTGGATGTAGATCAGTTGCCTAACAAAACAAATGGATCATTTAAGAGGGAAATGGACAATCTGAGCGTCTCCTGAGATATCTATAATGGTATGCTTATTAAAATGCAGTAAATCCACTATAACCAAAGTTTTCTATTTGCACTAAACAGTCATATTACACTGATATTACACATATTGTATATATTTTTTGTGTGTATCAGGGTTCCTACACATTTTCCATTTCAAAATTCCATACTTTTCCAGACTCAAATTTCCAGACTTCTCGGAAGATTTTTCAGACGATATTTGACATCTGAGTACAAACAGCTAGATGTTTATTATGTAAATTAATAACTTTAAAATCAAACTATTAGAACTATGCTGTTATGTTGTCAAATCATTGCCAGAAGACTGTAGCTCAGTAGCTCATACAGATCAGTTAACACCAAACCCAGACAAGTTCAATGCACAGCATTATATTCAAGCTGCAATGTTAAAACAGTGCAATATTATTCAGTTTTTGTCATTTAAATTTAAATAACTGTATATCTGTAACCCCTATAGTAACAGTAAGAACTATAAAAGATCAATCAAGATGATCCATTTATTTTTAGAAACACAAAAATGTTTTTTCATTCTCTTTTTTATTTTTTCCATACTTATGCTGGATATTACTAAAATCAAATTCCATACCTTTCCATACTGCGCAACTACGTATATATATTCCATGTAAATATAATTAGCTTTTCCTTTTTATTTATTTCTTTAGTGCTATATTTATATAGTTTGTTCTATTTTATTGTTTATATTCGATTCTAATTTGAATATTTTGAATATCTGTTTATACATTGTATTGTGTACGGTATAATTACAATAATAAATCCTTATATCCTTTAAGTGGAAAACGCATAGCCTACCCTGATAACGTAGATGCGGACGAGGATATTAATGGGATCGTTGTGAGGAATGTTCTGGAACATTCCCATGTTGGAGTCAAAGCTCATGTCTCTAGTCATGTCATCCGACACTTTGTACATGCACATAGAGCCCTAAAGGGACACAGTTAAAAACAAATTCATGGTTATATTGCGAAAAATATTGGGAAAAACAAAATTGTTCCATAAGATGTAATGCAATCTGTACTGTCTGCAACTGTCTTATGATAGCTAAACAAAAGAGCAATCTACGACAAGCTTGTTTTCAATAAATATCAAAGGTTTATACAGACAATTGATGTAACTAAAGAATGTAATTGTTCTTACTTTGAATTTTCCAACAATTCTGTCCTCATCCGTCACGTTTTGGTCGTCATCATCGCCACCTTTTCCCCTGAACAGGTTAAAGGTGTGGAGCCAGTCTTCAAAATTGTCAAACTCACCTTCCAGTTCCTTCGGGTACACCTTGTTAGAGAACACACATTTATCAAAACATAAATTTCGCTTTGAATTATCTTTTTTTTTCTAAGAATGTGGCACTTTTTTTCCCATTTTATACCCATCCCAACTTGTAAAACCAACAAGTACACACAACAGGTGTAGGTGCTGAGTCCAGTACCTTCAGCTCATCCAGCTTTTTCTTTTTCTTCTCGAACGGATCGAATCCCGGCTTCTTCTTCTTTCCTTTTCCTTTCTTGGTGCCTTTCACAGGAGAGTCATCAGGTTTGATTTCTGAGTACAGTTTAGTGGTGAGGACGGAGTGAAGAGGGGGAGCAGGGTGGGGCGGGGGGGTGGAGGAGCAGAGCACTCAAGACATGAATTCCACATGAAAGTTGCCAAAACCAGCTGTTACTGTACACAACAAGCATGCCATTGAGCTGTATACTACTGATAAGATACAGTTCAGTGGGGATACTTGGTGGTGTGACAGGGTCCTCCAGAAGCTGTGTCGTCTCTGTAAAGCTCATTAAAGACTTGACTGGTTCTTGTCATTATCACCTACAGTCAAATCATTTCAAAGTATATGCACCATATAATATAGTGTATATTGCATTTGCACGCATAATATATTTTGTCACATTATAAATAGTTGATTCTGTGCAGCCTGTTTGGCACAGCACAGAATCAAACCTGTTTCAAATGTATCCCTAAATAAATGCTCATCATGTCATCATGTGTTTTTTGATTCACTGTAATTTTTCATTGACAACTTTCATGGCAAGCATATAGCTAATATGCACATATGGGAGAGAAAAAAAGCGGTTGTCCCACGTATGGAAATTTGGATTCATGTCAGCTTCTACATGGAGGCATTCTCTGGCTACGAGGTTCACTACGAGGTTCACTACTGCACTGTAGAGGAAAACAACAACCAGAGTTAATGAGCACATAAAAGATGAACATGCATAAACACAATCTGAACGGTCAAAGTGTAATAAGTACCAGGGGTATAATACTTAAACTAAAATGAAACTAAAATGAAAATACGTTTTTGAAAAATATTTGTAATAATATCCTTTAAGAAAAACTAAAACTAAACCGAAACAATATTGCCTGGTTAAAAAAATAAAATAAATGATATAAAATAAAATAAAAATGAACGTTTAGTTTTTTTAAGCTAAAATATATCAAAACCAAGAAAAGGAGACGGCAAGAATTTCCGTCAACTCTCGTGACATTGAACCACAGATATCGAACAGACTTGACATTCCAAGAGGTGACCCTATGCCGCAATCGCTTCACTAAAGTAGAGTGAAGATTAAATATTAAACATTATGGCCATTCCTTCACAGTTCTCCAGTCATGTATTTGTATGTATATAGGTACATACTTCTGAGATATTATAGCTGGCCCTAACAAAAGTAAACTAAAACTATTATAAAACAAAACGTAATATAAAAACTAAAACTAAACCTTTCTGAAAAATGTAATCTAAACTAAAACTAGCAAACGCACTCTGAAAACTCACCAAATGAAAGCGAAAAGTCAAAACTAAAATAAAATAAAAACTAATTGAAAATTCAAAAACGATTA
The DNA here is from genome assembly GCF_043250625.1 of Sebastes fasciatus. Classification (NCBI taxonomy): domain Eukaryota; kingdom Metazoa; phylum Chordata; class Actinopteri; order Perciformes; family Sebastidae; genus Sebastes; species Sebastes fasciatus. The sequence goes on along the minus strand of NC_133809.1, from coordinate 8,261,743 downwards.
TAACCTTGAAATACTGTGGTTCTGTGTCAGATGGGTGGTGCATTCTGCCAGGAAGTTTTAGGACCTTACTTAAAACATCACAACTACTCCACCACATTAAGACGAGGAGTACTTGTAGCTACTACTTGGTTAAGGGCTGACAAAGAAGTAAACGAAAGCATGCTGGATCATATAAAGCTCAAATGTTTGGCATAAACCAAACACTGGTCTTGTGTGTGTCTTGTTTGCCGTTTTATCTGGTTTTACCTCCACCATCTGCAATGTCCATGTCGTCTTTGTCCTCTGAATCTGAAAGAGCAGCTTCTTGAGCCTTGAGAGTCTGTAAGAGCAGAACAAGGACATTTCTCAAAGTTATTTTTAAGTCAGAGCATTTCATTTCAGCCGCCTACTGCAGTCAGTAAAGCAAAAGAAGACTCAACATGGCTGTGCTGTTTTTTCTGTTACTCACCTCTGTCAAAGTTTCAATGGAGGCAAAATATTTGGACCACCAGTCCAACATGCTCTCGTCAAGTTCCTCCTCTTCAATGTCATCACCCTTCTTCCTCTTCTTCTTTTTCCCCTTTCCATCCTTGTCATCATCCTTTTTTATACAAGATGCGTTAAACACGCTGTCAGTAAAGCTTTGGGATTTCTTGCAACATAAAATCTTTCATTTTTGATTAATTAAATGTAAAAAATGTTGCTTACCTCAACTTTGACCACAGCATCAGAGCCCTTGGAAGAAAACCGGATTGCATAATGTCAAATAATGTTACTTTTGTTGGCTTTCTAGTGTGCAAATGCTGTCTGCTTTAACCACGTGTTTCATGTAGAATTATTATTCAAACTAGATCTAATTCTTTGAATAAAGGTTACATAAATGAAACTCACAGAGTCTAGTTTGACCACAGTGTCCATCTTCTTATAACCAGGCTCAGGTTCCAAGTTGACAACAATTATTTCCTCTGAAAGATAAACAGAAACTGTGAATGTGTTTATCTATATAAACGTCATTTATAACACATACTGTACTTTTTCTTTTCAATTTTGATTTCTGCATTTTGTTCCTAAGTAACGATAATGTAAAGAAAATGTTTTAGTTTATACCTGTATTGGTCCAGTTGTTGGCCTGCTTGTCTGTTGCCCTGTAGATGAACTTCCGCAGACTGGTGACAGCGTTGGAGCCAACCAGAGTGTAGCGGCCAAAAGCCCTGCAGTCCACCACTCGGATGTTCAGCGGCGGGTGAAGCAACTCATTCTCAGGCAGATCCTGACACACAAAATCCAGAATTAGTTTGCTTGACGAGAATAATTTTACAGGAATTAGTTTTTGAATACTCCTCAATGCTTCTTTTCCAATGTGCATGGAATGTAAATGTGTCTTTAATTTAATAAAAGGTGATTCAAAAAAGTAATTTAAAAGTTATAAATACCACTTCAAACCACTTGACAAGGGTGCTGAAGTTGGGGTTTTTCTTGTAGTTGGGGATGAGGGCTGACTGTACTCCCTTTCCGGCACATTCAATGTCCACACGAGGCCGATCCACCTGGGCCAGATTCACCCTCTTCAAGTCCCTCAAGCCCCAGAACAAAACCTGAGAGACAGAGAGGTTCAGTTTTTGTACTTTCCTTTTCTGTTAATAAATATATCACAGGTTAAGTTAAAGCTAAAATGAAGTCTTCACCTCAATCCTGTATTTGCTGAGCACTGGTCTGATCCCAAGTGGTACAGGCAGGATTGGGCCGAGCTCAAAATCTGTGGGACCGTCTATGGGAGGCAGGTCAGCTTTCCCATTGGGGCCAATCTAACAGACGAAACAAGGATTATAAATCATGTTTTTTTCAATATGATCTGACAACTTGAGTCTTGTAAAGTCTTGTCTCGTCTTATCCAGTACAGTCTAACCTGCAGCAGTTCAAAAGCTGCCAGCATTTCTCCGGCGGTGCAGTTCCCGCGGTAGATCTGATAGTACTCCAGTTGAGGAGGGAAGCGTGGGGGACCGTAGTGCTCGTCCGCCATCTTGACCACAGGCTTGGCAAATGTTCTGCCCATGAAGTCCGCTTTACCCTGGAAGCATAACAGTAAATTAAACCTTAACTATCCACACCACGAAACACTGTGGTTTGAATATTTGAAAGAATGGTCTTTTTAGCCTACCATCTCCAATCCATCGGTGTTCATATTACAATGGCTTTATGGTGTAATCATGAATTATTTGATTTGTCCTATCAGCGGGAAGAAACATGGCTTGGAGATGCACATGTTTCTCGGCAGACTAGATAAAAAACCATTGAAGATAAAAGAGCCCAAAAGAAAAAATGAACAAAAGCAACATACCTAAAATAACCAGTGAACTGCAAAACAGACTATCTATGTAATGTCAGAAGATCATTAAATTATTACTTTATGTTTCAAAAGTATTGAATCTCTCTTGCAGTTAGTGGTTAAGAAGAGTCCAAATTCTCTGTTGGCCACATACAAAAAGCACAAAATGTCAGTTAAAGGAATGCAACAGGTATAAGTTCATCCATCCTTATGGGACATATCTTACTCCTCTTGCATGCCTTTCAATGCAATCTACTCTGCACACATTACAGTGCTTCTACAGTACATCAAGCCATCAGAATCCACACTCTACTTATCCAAAGGGTCATCCAAAACAATGGTGTTATTGGCAGGAGCAAATATAGAATCATCAGTCAGCAAAAGCATTCTTTCAAATATAACTCATATCAGGTTGCTATTGACAAAAAACACATTACAGAGGGCATATCACACACACTGGCTTAGACTCATTAGGTGTTTAGTCTCACATTTCAAGCGAAAGACAGAC